>NC_133328.1:582296780-582546780 GCF_042186555.1 Aquarana catesbeiana | reverse complement strand
CTTGTTGTCCTCCCAGACATTATTGGGAGGGAAGGGGCGGTGCTTATAAGCAAATGTAAAGAAGAAGTTGAAATTTGTACGTAGATGCACTTTAATCAATGTAAAGAGGTGTTTGGTGCACTTTAATTTGAGTACTCACACTACACAGACACACTCCACGGATACACTATAATATACTGCAATATAATGCGCCAAACATACAGTGACGCACAAAACTACATGGAGTTAAACTGGCAGTAACGCACACAAAACGATATGGCGTTAAACTGGCAGTAACGCACGCAAAACTATATGGCGTTAAACTGGCAGTAACGCACACAGAAGTAAATGGCTTTGAACTGGCAGTAACACACAAAACTATACGGCGTTAACTGGCAGTAACGCACACAGAACTATATGGCATTAAACTGGCAGTAACGCACACAAAACTATATGGCGTTAAACTGACAGTAACGCACACAGAACTATATGGCGTTAAACTGGCAGTAATGCACACAGAACTATATGGCATTAAACTGGCAGTAACACACGCAACACTATATGGCATTAAACTGACAGTAACGCACACAGAACTATATGGCGTTAAACTGGCAGTAATGCACACAGAACTATATGGCATTAAACTGGCAGTAATACACGCAAAACTATATGGCGTTAAACTGGCAGTAACGCACACAGAAGTAAATGGCGTTAAACTGGCAGTAACGCACAAAACTATATGGTGTTAAACTGGCAGTAACCCACACAGAACTATATGGCATTAAACTGGCAGTAACCCACACAGAACTATATGGCATTAAACTGGCAGTAACGCATGCAAAACTATATGGCGTTAAACTGGCAGTAACACACACTGAACTATATGGCGTTAAACTGGCAGTAACGCACACAGAACTATATGGCGTTAACTGACAGTAACGCACACAGAACTATATGGCGTTAAACTGGCAGTAACACAAACAGAACTATATGGCGTTAAACTGGCAGTAACGTGCACAAAACTATATGGCATTAAACTGGCAGTAACGTACACAGAAGTAAATGCCGTTAAACTGGCAGTAACGCAATCAAATAGACGGTGTTCACCTGTCACTACACTGACACTATCTGAACTGTCCTAGCTATACACTAATGTAAAGATTACTGACACGGTCTCACTACACTACACTGAAACTATCTGAGCTGTCCCTACTCTACACTAATGTATGTATGAATGACACGGTCACACTACACTACAGTGAAACTATCTGTGCTGTCCCTACTCTAGTTGCACACTATGCAAAGCTGAATGGTGGTCCTCCTCACTACACTCACACTATCCCTAGACTGACACTAAACTAATATTCTACACTGAGAATTGAAGCAAAATAGCACAGTATAGCACACTAACTAACTAATAGCACTGAACAGAGCCCTGTTCTATCTTTCTCCACGCTGAAATCACACTGAAAATGGCTGGCATTGAAAGAATACTTTTATACTGTGGGGCGGAAATGAGTCATGTTTGGATAAAGTCACGATGACAGTGTCCAGTCATGACTCTGACAGTGCTCTGTGCCCTGACTGGCTGAAGCTTTCACTGCTTCAGCCAATTAGGGCTTGCAATGCACTCTTCAGCGCTGCAATGCCTTGTGGTCGGTTCGGTTCTACTCGAACTTATGCTCGGGCCGAACCGTTCGCCCATCCGTATTACAGTTATTTGGTGCCGCAGTACTTCTCTCCTCTAAAGAAGGTGTGGCTGGTGGTGGAGTTTGGGTGTGGTTGGGGGCGGGGAGTTGGTTGGGGAGGGTGAGTTCCTGCACCTATTCTCTGAGAAAAAAAGCCCTGTCTATATGCAGTGCATGTTTATGGGCCTGTGTGCACATTGAAAACTAAGATCTGCATTTACATCAGTAAAAAACAAACAAAAAAACCTGTCTAATGTCTAAATGTCTAAAAATGCTGTGTTTATAGGCAGCAGTGTGCAAGAGACCTTAGAAATAATTAACCTTTAGGGAGCATTTAATCAAAAATTAAATAACTGTTGTAGAGGATGTCTAAAATCTGATTTGCAATCACACAAGCGGGAAATACATTTTTGGAGGCATTCTGTACATTGTTATTGCAGTGATTTTTAGAGAAAATTAAAGTGGCTGGATTGAAATGGAAAGGTAATTTTTAATAACATTGAATTACAATATGGCTTGTGTAGCAATTGCATATCCTGTATTATTTTTTTATTTGTTGTATTGTTTATTTTCCCATGAAAGTATAGTTTACCCTTTAATGTCATCTGTTCATATGTGATATGCCATATACCAGCCAATCAGAATATAGTTATAGAAGATAGTTATTTTTTAACCCTTTCATGCCTAAGCCTATTTCTGAAATTTCTAGTTAAAATAAAAAGTTATAAAAAATATAAAAAGTTAAAATCGTTAAAATCCATATTTTTTTGCTAGAAAATAACTTAGAATCCCCAAACATTATATATATATATTTTAGCAGAGAATCTAGAGAATAAAATCGCGATTGTTGCGATATTTTATGTCACACTGTATTTACGTAGCAGTCTTTCAAACACATTTTTTTGGGAAGAAATACACTACCAGGTTAGAGTTACAGAGGAGGTCCAGTGCTAGAATTATTGCTCTTGCTCTGACGATCGCGGCGATACCTCACATGTGTGTTTTTAACACCGTTTACATATGCGGGCGCTACTAACGTGTGTGTTTTCTGTGCAGCGCAAGCTCGCAGGGACGGGGGTGCTTTAAAACATTTTTTTTTCTTATTTATTTTTGTTTTTAAATATTGGTACTTTTTTAAAAACCCCCAATCCCTCCTTTGCACTTCAAAGTATTCAGATCGCCAAAAACGGCGATTCTGAATAGTGTCGTTTTTTTTTTTTTAAACTGTGCCATTGGCAGCCGAGTAAACCAGAAGTGACGTTGTGACGTCGCTTCCGTGTTTACAGAAAGAAGACTGGTACAAAACCGTTTCCGACTTCTTTCCAGTCTCACTCTAGCCAGTGGAAGTGCCAGATCATGGATCGGGTCTCCTGGTGGGACGGGAGGCCCGGGAAGAGCGGCGTAAGGTGGCGGGACGGGAGGACGTCCCCTCTCGCTCCTTCGGGATAACAGCCGCATCAGGCTTTTAGCCTCATCGGTTGTTCTCCCTGAAGTGCTGACCACCCGCTCTAAAAAACGGTACCAGGATGATGCATGCAGCTGCATGCATCATCCTGGTATAACCCCTGAAAGCGGAGGCCGCATATGTGCGTGTGGTCGGTGCTAAGGGGTTAAAACAGTTTGTAGGTTAAACAACATCTCCTTATCTTCTCTTCACTACTTATTGAGTCACAGACCCAAAACGAGCAATAAACACCCTGTTTAATTACTATTTTCCCCTTGAGATCTCATGCTGTATATACTTTTAGAAATTCTGTATATAGCCCTACAGAACAGACAGTTCACAGTCCATATGGGCTTTGCTGCTTATCTGCAGACAGGAAACAGGAACATTTTTATACAGAAAAAAGACATAGGGGTTGATTTAGGCAAATCCACTGTGCACTACAAGTGCACTTGGAAGTGCAGTCAATGTAGAAATGAAGGGAAGATCTAAAATGAGGGGAAGCATGTCCCCCTCAGATCTACAGCGACTGCACTTCCAAGTGCACTTGAAATTCCCTTTAGTAAATAAACCCCATAGGGTTTAACCATAGATGCAGCTAAAAACTTATAAACACTGTATAAAAACGTATAATCTACTGGCTGATGTAGTTGTTGGATAAAATACAAATATACATTGGGGGAGATTTACTAAAACCGGAGCACTCAGAATCTGGTGCAGCTGTGCATGGTAGCCAATCAGCTTCTAAGTTCAGCTTGTTTAATTAAACTTTGCCAAGAAAAAAACTGGAAGCTGATTGGTTTCTATGCAGAGCTGCACCATATTTTGCACTCTCCAAGGTTAGTAAATCAATTCCATTGCATTCCAACAGGTACATGCATTCTTTTAGTGCAGCACCCCCCAAAGGCATATGTAGCCAAGGGTTTGCTAATATAAGGCATTACAGTTGTTATGGTTTGCAAATGAGATTGTCTCTCTCTAATGTCCTTTTAATGCTGTTAGGACTTTCTTTTAATTTCTGAGAAGCAGCGCTGCAAAGCATTGTGGTAAATGTAATTTGAAAGAGGAAGTGACTCTGTTAGCTGGATCAGCCCTGAACTACAATACAGACAATGCAAACCACGCAGCACTGCATGCTGGGAGCAGTAATAAAAAGGAACAGCGTGGCCATCTTTCGGTCTCTCTGGACGCCGTTCAATACCTGCTAGCAGGAGGTCTGTGTGTTTAACCAGAAGACTGCGGCCTATGCAGTGCGGAGCAGGATCTCCAGCCTTTGAGGGACTTCAGAGTGCAGCTCTGCCAGCTTAGCAAGCGGATCAGTGTGCAGTGCCAGGACATCTGGAAGTTTTCCTGCATCTCGGCCATCCGGAGGAGCGGTGCCATCTTTTCATCAGACTGAGACATCAGGAGGGGAGTTCGGACGGAGCCTCACAGCATGTATGCATGTATAGTATGAACATATACAGCATAACAAGAAAGCACAGGCATACATGCATATGCATATGGCAGGTGTAAACAATACAATAAAGGAGAGCAGTCAAAATATATCCAACAAATCAAGTGTATGAAGGATTTCAGAAGATATGATGAAACCAGAATATTGGATTCGCATTGAAAAAGACAAAATAAATCCTAGTAGGAAGCGGGAGGAGAAATAGAAAAAAAAAGGGTGGGGGAGGGAAGAGGAGAAGGGGCAGAAGGAAGAGGGAAATTGAAAGGGAAGGGGGGGGGATCAGAGGGACGGGAGGAGAAAAGGGGAACAAAGGAGGAATAATATGCATAGACTAAATTTAACACAGGGATAATATTGTATCTATAATTGGGGGTCCGCTTCCAGACTAGGTGGAGAAATCTCCATCTGTATAGATCCCCAGGAAATTATCCAGGAGAACCAGATCTTGTCAAATTAACTCAGACAGTTCTTGTTGACATAGGTAATGTTGTTCAAAGGTAAAACAGAGTGTTCCGCCATGCAGAAACAGTGGGTTTTGCTTTGGCCTTCCATTTAAGTAGCACCTCTCTGTGTGCATAATATGGCATATATTAGAAACAACTTTGTGTGCCTTCTCAGAGTGGGGTCTTCAAAAATATTTAACAGTAAAGCCCTGGGATCTAACTCAAGGGTCAATTTCGCCACCTGATTAAGATCATGCAGGACCTACCCCCAAAACTTCTGTAGAGAGGGACAGGACCAGACCATATGAATAAAGGGCACCTCTCCCATCCCACACCGTGGACACAATGAGGGGGTGTTAGGATTAATGGCCGCTAATCTTTGTGGTGTGTAATAGGCTTTTAGTTTGTTAAAGAACGACATCGGGAGAAGAACAGGACAATTTCTAAATAGGTAAAGAAACTTAGGGAGAAAGATCATTTTGATTAAATGAACTCTCCCTACCGGGGTAAGAGGAAATGATCTCCAAGACATGCACCTATCAGAGAATGAGTTCAGTAGGGAGAGCAAATTCAAGTCAAAATAGGTAGCTATTGGCACGCCAATTCGTATCCCCAGATATTTAAAACTATCAACCCAGGCAAGAGAGGTGGGCAGAAGATGGCGAGGATGGGAGGGGTGTAAGGGGTACATTAAATATTTGTCCCAATTGACTTTAACTCCGGAATAGGAGCCAAATTCTTCTATTATTTGCAGAGCTGCTGGGAGGGAAGAGGAGACATTGCTTACAAAAAGGATTGTGTCGTCTGCATATAAAGATATCTTCTCCTCCACCACCCCCACTTGGATACCCCTGACTACGGACGCAGCATGTACCTCTACTGAATGGGAAGGCCGTGGAGAAGGAATTATTGGTACGCACCCGGGCCCTGGGAGAGGCATACAGGAGACGAAGCCCACAAATAAATCAAATAGATTATGCTTCATATGCGTGAGGAGTTGTAATAAATTTATACTTATTTTTCTATATACTCATGGTATCTTTATTGGCTAACCACACTCACCTCATTTAAAGTCCCATAGGCAGACAAATGAACAGTCCAACGAGGTCCCAGGGAGGAGGCCCAGGGACAGAAAGGGAGATCTTACCACCGTCGGATTGTTTCTATCCAGGCAGATGCCTCCTCTGGGGAAGTAAAGAAGAGGGTTGTTTCTCTATCCTCCACCCACAATCTACATAGTTACATAGTTAGTCAGGTTGAAAAAAGACACAAGTCCATCTAGTAAAAAAATAAGTAAATAAAATAAAAAATATCCTACAATCCCATATACCCAATCCTATACCCACAGTTGATCCAGAGGAAGGCGAAAAACCCCCCAGAAAAGCAGGATCCAATTTGCTACAGCAGGAGAAAAAAATTCCTTCCTGATCCCAGAGAGGCAATCGGATTTTCCCTGGATCAACTTTACCTACAATGCCCTGTACACACGATCGGACATTGATCGGACATTCCGACCACAAAATCAGTCAGATTTTTTCCAAATTTGTGCCAAACTTGTCTTGCATACACATGGTCGCACAAAGTTTTCGGAAAATCCGATAGTTCTGAACGTGGTGACGTAAAAAACACATACGTGGGGACTATAAACGGGGCAGTAGCCAATAGCTTTCGTCTCTTAATTTATTCTGAGCATGCGTGGCACTTTGTGCGTCGGATTTGTGTACACATGATCGGAATTTAAACGATCAGATTTTGTTGTCGGAAAATTTAATATCCTGTTCTCAAACTTTGTGTGTCGGAAATTCCGACGGAAAAAGTCCGATGGAGCCCACACACACGATTGGAATTTCTGACAACACAATCCGATCGCACTTTTTCCGTCAGAAAATCCGACCGTGTGTACAGGGCATAAATGTTAGTACCCAGTTATATTATGTACATTTAGGAAAGAATCCAGGCATTTCTTAAAGCAATCTACTGAGCTGGCCAGAACCACCTCTGGAGGTAGTCTATTCCACATTTCCACAGCTCTTACTGTGAAGAAACCTTTCCGTATTTGGAGCTGAAAGCTCTTTTCCTCTAGACGTAAAGAGTGCCCCCTTGTCCTCAGTATTGACCGTAAAGTGAATAACTCAATACCAAGTCCACTATATGGACGCCTTATATATTTATACATGGTGATCATATCTCTCCTTAATCTCCTCTTCTCAAGAGAATAAATTCAGATCCTCTAATCTTTTCTCATAGCTGAGCTCCTCCATGCCTCTTATCAGTTTGGTTGCCCGTCTCTGCACTTTCTCCAGTTCCCTGATATCCTTTTTGAGAACTGGTGCCCAAAACTGAACTGCATACTCCAGATGAGGTCTTACTAATGATTTGTACAGGGGAAAAATAATATCTCTCTCTCTGGAGTCCATACCTCTCTTGCAGCTTGGCATTGCATGCTAGTATTGAGCTTATGATCTACCAAAAAGATCCTTCTCCACCATTGATTCCCCCAGTTGTATTCCCCCTAGTATGTATGATGCATGCATATCAGCAGATGGTGGGCAAGGAGTAAGACAGACAGGGACAAGGTGGAAGGGATGCCTGATCCCTTCCACCTTGTCCCTGTCTGTCTTACTCTTTGCCCACCATCTGCTGATCTCCTGTTTATGACCCTGGCCTGGCTTGACTATGATTCTGGTGACTTGGGTTGTGGTAACCCCCTCCCTCCCCATGCACGTCTGCGGCATATTGCCTGAGTAATGTCTTGATGCTGTTTGGATGCCTGGATACAAGGTCCTGTATATACCTGGGTTGCCTGTCATCTGCTACGTTAACAGAGGGATGTTCCAATACTTGCTGGGTATCTGGCCCTTGGTTTATCTACGAGCTTGTTGAGCTTACTATCTGGTAAGCATGTATTTTTAAAGGTGGAGGATCACTGCAAGGGGTGTCATTTTCACTTTCCACTTTCAGACACTGATCCCTATGAAGAGCTAATTGGGGACTCTTCCCATCTTCTTAGAAGATTTCCTTTTTGGTTCTGGGACTTTTCAATTATGTTTCACCATTTTGTGTTTTTGACACTTTTGTAATTTTAATATTTAATATTGATTGTTTATCATTGATTTGTGTGCTATTCAATTTTTGTAGGATCCATATACACCTCCCCTGTGTTTGACCGTTTAGGTGAAGTTCCGCTTTAAAGAAGTTTTTAGAATGAGTTATACAAGATCAACTGTTCATGGATTAAAAGTGCCATGAAAAAGTATTTATACCCCTTAAAATTTTCCACATTTTGTCATGTTACAACCAAATATTTAAATGTATTTTGTTGGGATTTTATGTGATACACCAACACAAAGTGGCACATAATTGTGAAGTGGAAGGAAAATGATAAATGGTTTTCAAAATGTTTTACAAATAAATATGTGAAAAGTGTGGTGTGCATTTGTATTCAGCCCCCCTGAGATAATACTTTGTAGAACCACCTTTTGCTGCAATTAGAGCTGCAAGTCTTTTTGGGTATGTCTCTACCAGCTTTGCACATCTGGGGAGTGACGATTTTGCCCATTTTTCTTTGCAAAATAGCTCAAGCTCTGTCGGATTGGATGGAGAGGGTCTGTGAACAACAATTTTCAGGTCTTGCCACAGATTCTCAATTGGATTTATGTCTGGACTTTGACTGTGCTATACTAACACATGAATATGCTTTGATTTAAACCATTCCCTTGTAGCTCTGGCTGTATGTTTAGGGTCGTTGTCCTGCTGGAAGGTGAACCGCCACACCAATCTGAAGTCTTTTGCAGACTCTAATGCCCTGTACACACGATAGGATTTTCCGACAACAAAATCCATGGGATTTTTTCTGACGGATGTTGGCTCAAACTTGTCTTGCATACACACAGTCACACAAAGTTGGTCGGAAATTCCGAACGTCAAGAACGCAGTGATGTACAACACGTATGACGAGCCGAGAAAAATTAAATTCAATAGCCAGTGCTGCTCTTCTGCTTGACTCCAAGCATGTGTGGCAATTTGTGCGTCGGAATTGTGTACACACGATCGGAATTTCCGATAACGGATTTTGTTGTCGGAAAATTTTATAGCAAGCTCTCAAACTTTGTGTATCGGAAATTCCTATGGAAAATGTGTGATGGAGCCCACACACAGTCGGAATTTCCGACAACAAGGTCCTATCACACATTTTCCATTGGAAAATCCTATCGTGTGTACAGGGCATTACAGGTTTTCCTCTAAGATTTCCCTGTATTTGGCTCTATCCATCTTCCCATCAGCTCTGACCAGCTTCGCTGTCCCTGCTGAAGAAAAGCATCCCACCTGAGCTGTGCATCTCTGCAGCTCCTCCAGAGTTACCATGGGCCTCTTGGCTGCTTCTCTGATTAATGCTCTCTTTGCCCGGCCTGTCAGTTTAGGTGGACAGCTGTGTTTTGTTAGGTTTGCAGTTGTGCCATACTCCTTCCATTTTTGGATGATGGATTGAACAGTGCTCCATGAGATGTTCAAAGCTTGGGATGTTTTTTTTTTATAACCTAACAATGCTTTAAACTTCTCCACAACTTTATCCCTGACCTGTCTGGTATGTTCCTTGGCCTTCATGATGCTGTTTATTCACTAAGGTACTCTAACAAATCTCTGAGGGCTTCACAGAACAGCTGTATTTTGTACTGAGATTAAATTACACACAGGTGGACTCTATTTACTAATTAGGTGACTTCTGAAGGCAATTGGTTCCACTAGATTTTAGTTAGGGGTATTAAAGTCAAGGGGGGTGAATACAAATGCACGCCACACTTTTCAGATATTTATTTGTAAAATATTTTGAAAACCATTTATCATTTTCCTTTGCCTTCACAATTATGTGCCACTTTGTGTTGTTTATTATGAAAAAATCCCAATAAAATACCTTTACATTTTTGGCTGTAACATGGTAAAATGTGGAAAATTTCAAGGAGTAGGAATACTTTTTCAAGGCGCTGTATATCTTCCATTGAAAGTCCCAATTTGTCTGAAAGTAGTGCTGAGGTTTCCTGTTTGTTAGGGTGTCCATTAAGTTTTTTGAGTAGGCAAACATGTCAGTATGTGCCCTCACTACCAATGTCAGCAATCCCATGGAGACATGAATGGATGGGTGAGTTTGCTTTGAATAGTAAAAATGAATTAAATTGCATTTTCAGTTTGCGGTGCTCAGATACAGTTTGGTTCTGCTTTAAGATGGCAATGAATGATGACAATACCTTAGAATTTTAAAAGTAGCCGTTAGGCAGTTGCATTGTGATTACACATCAGCTTGCCCTCATTTTTAATATCTTTGAAAAACACTTCTAGCCAAGATTCAATTCTGAAAAACAAAAAAAACAAATTATAAACACATTTCTTGGTGAATCATCTTTAATTTCCACAGGGTTAAATTACATTGGTAGTATTAAGGTCACACAAATAAGACTACACAACAGAATTTGCTGAAACTAATAAAAATAGCTCCCCGCAAACCTGACTCATGCAAGGCAAAGACGAAGATGTTTAGTGCGAAATGTTCCTACAATCATAACTCAATTGCCTCTTCTACAGGAAGAAAATTACCAAGCTGCACTTGTTTACGATGCCTGATGTTATTGTGTTTTTACAAAGTAGTTGATGTTTTCCTATAGGACTTAGTGTGCAAAAGAGGGCATAATGTTGAACTTATGCTTGAAGGCAGAAGCGGCTGGTGCAAAAAAAATTTTGGGGGGGGGGGGGGGCGAACAAACTCCTCCAGGTCTGAACTTACACTACAAACAGAGCCCTCCAGCGGTCACGGCTCCCCTAATTCCCGACGAAGCGACTTCAGTGTTAACCCTGTCTTCTTTCCCGTTCCATATCTTCAGCCTCCTGTCCTGATTGTGAATGCTAAATATACCAAAGTATATACAGTATCTCACAAAAGTGAGTACATCCCTCACATATTTGTAAATATGTTATTATGCCTTTTCATGTGACAACACTGAAGAAATTACACTTTACTACAATGTAAAGTAGTAAGTGGACAGCTTATATTACAGTGTAAATTTGCTGTCCCCTAAAAAAAACTCAACACACAGCCATTAATGTCTAAAACACTGGCAACAAAAATGAGTACACACCTAAGTGAAAATGTCCTAATTGGGCCCAATTAGCCATTTTCCCTCCCTGGTGTCATGTGACTCGTTAGTGTTACAAGGTCTCAGGTGTGAATGGGGAGCAGGTGTGTTAAATTTTGTGTTATCGCTCTCACTCTCTTACTGGTCACTGGCACCCCATGGCAAAGAACTCTCCGAGGATCTGAAAAAAAGAATTGTCGCTCTACATAAAGATGGCCTAGGCTTTAAGAATATTGCCAAGACCATGAAACTGAGCTGCATCACGGTGGCCAAGACCATAGAGCGGTTTAACAGGACAGGTTCCACTCAGAACAGGCCTCGCCATGGTCAGCCAAAGAATTTGAGTGCACGTGCTCAGCGTCATATCCAGAGGTTATCTTTGGGAAATAGATGTATGAGGAGTGCTGCCAGCATTGCCGCAGAGGTTGAAGGGGTGGGGGGTCAGCCTGTCAGTGCTCAGACCATATGTCGAACACTGCATCAAATTGGCCTGCATGGCTGTCGTCCCAGAAGGAAGCCTCTTCTAAAGATGATGCACAAGAAAGCCCACAAACAGTTTGCTGAAGACAAGCAGATTAAGAACATGGATTACTGGAAACATGTCATGTGGCCTGATGAGACCAAGATAAACTTATTTGGTTCAGATGGTGTCAAGTGTGTGTGAGGAGTACAAAGACAAATATGTCTTGTCTACAGTTAAGCATGGTGGTGGGAGTGTCATGGTCTGGGACTGCATGAGTGCTGCTGGCACTGGGGAGCTACAGTTCATTGAGGGAACCATGAATCGCAACATGTACTGTGACATACTGAAGCAGAGCATGATCCCCTCCCTTTGGAGACTGTGCCGCAGGGCAGTATTCCAACATAACAACCCCAAACACACCTCCAAGATGACCACTGCCTTGCTAAAGAAGCAGAGGGTAAAGGTGATGGACTGGCCAAGCATGTCTCCAGACCTAAACCCTATTGAGCATCTGTGGGACATCCTCAAACAGAAGGAGCGCAAGGTATCTAACATTCACCAGCTCCGTGATGTCCTCATGGAGGAATGGAAGAGGACTCCAGTGGCAACTTGTGAAGCACTGGTGAACTCCATGCCCAAGAGGGTTAAGGAAGTGCTAGAAAATAATGGTGGCCATACAAAATATTGATACTTTGTGCCCAATTTGAACATTTTCACTTAGGAATGTACTCACTTTTGTTGCCACCGGTTTAGACATTAATGGCTGTGTATAGAGTTAGTTTGAGGGGACAGCAAATTTACACTGTTATACAAGCTGTAAACTCACTACTTTACATTGTAACAAAGTACTTCTTCATTTCTTCAGTGTTGTCACATGAAAGGAAGACATGAAAAGATATAATAAAATATTTACAAAAATGTGAGGGGTGTACTCACTTTTGTGAGATACTGTACACTCGCGCCAAAAAAGAGCATTAAATTAAATTAAATCGAAAGTGCTATGTAGCAGCTGCTGTAGCAAACAACCAAGTAAGTAAGTTTAGTGTTAAGTGATCCACTGGGGTGACTCCAATTATTAAATTATGCACCAGAGTGACTGCATGTGAAGAAACAGCGCTGGCTACTCTGGTCTAACAAAAAAATTGTCTTAAAGTGAACAGTGCATATGGATATTAAGGTGAATAAAGAATTGAATTTAAATACAATTCATGTGAACTAAAAAGTTAAATTGATGCAATACATGTGATCTAACAAACACATAAATTCAAACAATAATATAATATAAATATAAACTTTGTAGAAAATGTTTTTTTGACATTCACTAGAAAAAGTCCTTTCAAGTGTATAGAATCATCCTAGTGATGATGGACCGTGATGGATGATGTGCAACATGGACAAAAAATTGCAAAATATTCCAATCAGACATCAGTGCAGGATATGATAGAAATTGCTACTCACCGGATGTAGTTGACCCTATTTGCCATATGGCAAGAGGAGTCAAATCAAGCTTGATGGTCTCAGTGACTGGAGAAGGAAAAGAACCAACCAATCCCCACATCCCTCCTCATGATATCCCGTAGTTCCAACACTGAGGTCTCTTAATGAGTAGTGTGAAAAAGAAGAAAGAAACCAGAGATTCTCATAGTATAAAAAAGTTCCAGAATAGTTTATTGAATCTTGCTACAAGGTTACAACTTTAGAAATCCTCTCCCTGACCCGCACAAATGATGAGAACAGCAAGACCGTCTGCCAGGGTTGGCATGCATTCCACCTGGGGATCAGTGTAGCGCACCGTGCGTATCAACTTGGCGCGTTTCGTCATAGAAATGACGTCATCAGAAGCTGCTCCTGTCCTGATTGGCCAGGACAAGAAGCTGGAAACTGATGGCGAATATTGATTAGCTAAAGTCACAAAGTGGGAGGGTTCCGGCGCAGTGTTCTGCACCACTAGGACAACATAAAACAAGCCTATTAGAGCCTCAGGCTCTAATCACATGCTTGTAAAAAAATTACGGACCTAATAGAAACCTATTAGACGGCGCCCCACACAGTTCACAGCCACACACATAGAATGATTGATTTTTAAATATATGATAATATGACTAACATTTTTTAAATTTAAGATGTTAAACAAAGTTAGTCATATTATCAGTTATTTAAAAATAAATTGTTCTATGATTACATTATGCAAACCAGGGGGGCTGATGCAAACTAGGGGGGCGGTGCCCCCGCGTCCCTTATGGAACGGCCCCCACTTGCTTGAAGGGCACAGTCACGTACTCAAGCAGATTTTATGCATGTATTTTACTTTAGCTTTTGATGTGTTTTTAATCCAACAGGAGAAGAGGAGCTGCAGAATATTGCCTTTGCATTCCAATCCAACATTGTTAAATACATTTGTTCAAATTCAAAATTCAGAAAAATGTTGCATTTTGCCTACTTTGCCTACAACAGAACACATCTCACTAGGAGCTGCTGCGTTCAAAGGGCCCAATGCAAAGCAGGTCAAAAGCAGCCCCCCATCCATACTAGACCTTTGAAGTAAATGGATATCAGCTGACCTGAGTATGATATACATGTGAAAGGACATGCACTAGTACAATCTCTAAATATAAAATCCTTATAAAATTTGTTTGGATAAATGTTTTTTTCTATTGTTAGTAACAAAGGTTTTTTCTGCCCTAGGAACACAGGAATGCTCTTTTATACAGTGTCTTGCAAAAGTATTCACCCCTCTTGGCATTTTTCGTGTTTTGTTGCCTTACAACCTGGAATTAACATGGATTGTTTGAGGATTTGCATCATTTAATTTACAGAACATGCCCACAACTTTGAAAATGATTTTTTTTTTATTGTGAAGCAAACAACAAATAGGACAAAATAACAGAAAAAGTCAATGTGCCTAACTATTCACCCCACTAAAGTCAATATTTTGTAGAGCCACCTTTTCTGGCTATCACAGCTCCAAGTCACTTTGGATAAGTCTTTATGAGCTTGCCACATCTTACCACTGGGATATTTGCCCGTTCCTCCTTGCAAAACTGCTCCAGTTCCTTCAAGTTGGATGGTTTGCACTTGCGAACAGCAATCTTTAAGTCTGACTACAGATTTCTACTGGAATGAGGTCTGGGCTTTGACTTCACATTTACATGTTTCCCCTTAAACCACTCAAGTGTTGCTTTAGCAGTGTGTTTGGGGTCATTGTCCTGCTGGAAGGTGAACCTCCGTCCTAACCTCAAATCACACACAGAGTGGTACGGGTTTTGCTCAAGAATATCCCTGTATTTAGCACCATCCATCTTTCCCTCAACTCTGACCAGTTTCCCAGTCCCGACTGCTGAAAAACATCCCCACAGCATGATGCTGCCACCACCATGTTTCACTGTGGGGATAGTGTTCTTTGGGTGATGTGATGTGTTGGGTTTGCGCCAGACATAGCGTTTTCTTTCATGGCCAAAAAGTTCATTTTTAGTCTCATCAGACCAGAGCACCTTCCTCCATACATTTTGGGAGTCTCCCACATGCCTTTTCGCAAACTCAAAATGTGCCATTTTGTTTTTTGCTGAAAGTAATGGCTTTCTTCTGGCCACTCTGCCATAAAGCCCAACTCTATGGTGCGTACGGCTTATTGTCGTCCTATGTACAGATACTCCAGTCTCTGCTGTGGAACTCTGCAGCTTCTCCAGGGTTACCTTAGGTCTCTGTGCTGCCTCTCTGATTAATGCCCTGCTTACCCGGTCCGTGAGTTTTGGTGTGTGCCCGTCTCTTGGCAGTTGTGCCATGTTCTTTCCATTTGGTTATAATAGATTTGGTGGTGCTCCTAGGGATCATCAAAGATTGGGATTTTTTTTATAACCTAACCCTGACCTGTACTTCTCAACAACATTGTCCCTTACTTGTTTGTAGGGTTCCTTGGTCTTCATGGCAGTGTTTGGTTAGTGGTGCCTCTTGCTTAGGTGTTGCAGCCTCTGGGGCCTTTCAAAAAGGTGTGTGTATATGTAATGATAGATCATGTGACACTTAGATTGCACACAGGTGGACATCATTTCACTAATTATGTGACATCTGAAGGTAATTGGTTGCACCGGAGCGTTTTATGGGCTTCATAACAAAGGGGGTGAATACATATGCACATGTCAATTACCAGTTTTTTATTTCTAAAAAATAGTTTTATGTATATATTTTTCTTATTTTACTTCACCAACTTAGACTATAGTGTTCTGATCCATCACATATAATTCAGATTAAAAAAAACATTGAACTAAAAGTTTTAATGTAACAAAATAAGTAAAAACCCAAGTGGGGGGGGGGGGGGGGGATACTTTTGCAAGGCACTGTACAAGCTCCGTCCATTGTATCAGGTAATTAGTATAGTAAAATAAAATGCCAGAATGCACTATTGGAGGCTGTATTCTATCTACCATATATGTTTTTTTGTTTCCTGAACTTTAAAGAGCATTCTGACTCCTCTCAGCATCCCCTTTACCTTCAGATGTAGTGCAGAGGTAGACAGAAGAGGGAAGTAAAGAATGCACAATTGATCACAGTTGTAAATTTTGAGGCTTGGTATTTAGTAAGTCTTCACTGTGGCCAGAGTAGGTTTTTAAATTCATATTCAAACTAAGGCTACCCATTCTGCCCCCCACCCATGCTGTACTTTGTTAATTTTTTTTCTTTACCCTTTGAAAATGTCTTCATGATGGATCTGTTGCATAGAGAGTACTCTTGCCCTTCAGATCTTCTCCAGCAGTAAGCGGTCCTCAATGATGCAGACAGCAGCACTCTGATGTATATATATATATGAGTGCAGACCGCTGTATTAATGTCCCCTCAGGGGACGGCCATGATGTCCTGCACTCCCCAGAAGTCATCTGTCTTTTGGACTGAATGACAATGAGTCTACAAGCAATGTTTGGAACCTCCTGCACTGCCATTTAAATGCACACTTAAATGGCTCACGTCAGATACCCATGCACCTAGGGAGTCTGTCCAAGACTTACCCATCAACAAACTATGCCAAAGGAAAACAGAATGCCAGTGATAGATTTTTACATTTAGTTCTAATTCCACTGCTGATTTTCAAGAGCTTTAAAAAAAGAAAGAGCTAAAAAAAGAAAATATCAAGCAATTTTCCCGCTGTACATTCTGAGTATCTCCGATGGCTTCTATGATAGCTACGAAATATGTGTCAACATCATAATTATTTTAATTAACTATGCATCAGCAAGCCCAGGAGACAGTTGTAGCATTTATCTTCTTCTTCATTTACTCAGTTTATGATATTGGACTGAAATAACCTAAAGCTCCTTTGTCAGGCGCATCCTAGAATGCAGCCTGTAATTTGCTTACTTGGCGTGAATGCCTAGATCTTCTATATGTCTGTGTGCAGTGAAGTATAGCAAATCACTTTCTAGAAAAACTAAGCTTGCTGAGGAATCCTTAGCATCCAACACTGCTATTTAAACCCAGTTATTCCTCCCGTTGAACACTCAGGCCAGCATATAAAACTTAAAACCTTGATTGATGCTGTTCCTTATACAATGATCTTTTGATAGAAAGATTGTTCTATGGTGGCCAGGTTGGGCACATTAACCAGCATCTAATTCTAACCACTAAAGTCCCTTAAGTTTTTTTTCTTAATAAAGAGTTTTGTATTTTTTTTATTAAAGGTGGCAAAAACTAGTGGTTTCCCAAGGAAAGAAATCCATTTATCTGTATTTTGTTGCAAACTAAAACCCTTTAAGAGAGTTTTAACTGCTTCAGCGCTCTCTATGCTGTGACACAGCCAGGTTCTAGCTTCCCACCTCTCACTTTTTGGTTGGGGCCATAGTACTGAGTTAAAATAGTTGTCTGACTGTAAAAATAAAAAAAAAATAGCCAATATAGCAGCATACATAAGTAGATCTCTCCCTGACAATGCTGGAAAAACATGTCTTCTGTCAAATCTTCACCCACAGCAATCTTCTTTTTGGCTTGGCTAATGAAAGGGTTGGGTACATGAGCATTGAAATATTTTTCCTCTGCTTAATAAAAAAATAACAATCAGAAATCTGTTAAACTCACCAGAAATGTTACAAGATGATTGTACTTATCTTCTTTAGCACTAATAGCTGTGAAGGGATGCCTGATTGGATACAATTAGACCGAAAATGTTTGGTAACCTACAGTATGTAACACGATTGAACAACGATTGTAACATACTGTATATGGTGAGCTTTAGAGGCCAAAACTTAAAATCTTCCTGTAACAATAATGAGATCTGATAAACCTCAAGCTGAGTACGGAAAATGGGGGTCATACTGAACATGTTACTCTCATTTTGGATGTTTAGATTTAGATCTAACATCTAGGGTGGACAGACAGGGTCAATGAGACATGTCTTATACAACCATCACCAGAGCAATTCAGCCTAAGACACATTTATCACAAGCAGAGAATCATAAATTCTATTCAAATAGCTTAAGCAAGAGCAGGGGGCTGTAAAACTAGTAGCACCATTATTGGCATGTAGAGTCCGGAAAACCTCTTAATGCAGAAAAGACATTAAACCCCATTAGCGGCATTTTCCCTTACACCATAGCCTGAGCTTAGTCATTTTTCATATTTGGTAATGTAATGGAGATACAGTGACAAATAATTATTTAATCCCGTGCAGATTTTATAAGTTTGCCCACTTACAAAGAAAGTTATCAAATGCTGAATCTCCAAAACGCACCCCGTCAGGAGAGACTTTCGGAGCATTCTAATTGGTCGGCACCATCACATAGGCGGCGCCGACCAATCATTACCCACGTAGCCTGTCCTGTCAGTGGGGGAAGAAGACTCGTGAATGCCGAGGGGCTTTCTAAGCCCCGGTCCCCTGACGTGGCTCTAACGGGGCTCAGAACGGGAGATCTCCTGCTTGGGGATCAATTACTTATTTTACTAACTGAACTGCAACTCAATTTATAACATTTGTATTATGGATTTTTTATGGATTTTTGGTTGATATTCTGTCTCTAGCATTTAAAATAAACCTATAATAAAAATGATAGACCCTTCATTTTTTTGTAAGTGGGAAAATTACAAAATCTGCAGGGGATCAAATAATTATTTTCCCCACTGTATCTTTTTCTGTTAACGCATGTTAACATAATGTGTGAAATAATAACAACCAGTTTATTATCAAACCAGCCTATGCTATAGCATGCAGCAGGTAAATTGGTCATGGTCCATGTCCTAAATCAGGCAGCCGGGCCACGAGAGCGGGCCACCAGTAAGAGACATATTGGGCTGCCGGCATAAAAGCGCTGGGTGAATAGAAGAAGCGAGTGGGCAGGCAAGCAGAGATAATATCTCTCTCCGCCCCCCGCATTACCGCTCTTCCGCCCTCAAAGCCAGTGCTCTGTCTCAGTGTCGGAGGTGCGGCGGGGAGCAGAGAGATGACATCATCTCATACTGTCCCCCCACATCACCGCTCTCATGCGGCTCCAGATTCTGTTCAGCAGTGCAAATTGCCTGCCCCCCCAGCTTATTAGGAATGGCAGAAGGGTGGAGCCTTCCGGAGGACAGTCGGAGGAGTCCCGGACCCTCCCTCTGCCAGGTGAGACTGGCTGCAGCATGAGGGGGAGACACCCTGCGACATTCAGAGGGGCAATACCACAGAGATATGACATCATCAGTGACAGGTGAGCTGTGTGTGGGAGTACAGGTGGGGTGTGCTGGGACATGTAGTTCACCCCCTCAGCTGTCTGCCTGACAAACCACAAGGGGCGCTCCACTCACTCCTCATCTGGTGACAGGCAACGTGGCAAATGACAATCCACATCTTGTGGCAGTAAGCGTGGCAGGCGATGTGGCAAGTGACATTCCGCATCTGGTGGCAGGCAGCGTGGCAAGTGACTATCCACATCTGGTGGCAGGCGACGGTGGCAGGTGACGCTCTCAGGGCTCCCACTGATTCTACATTATGGTGAGTTGAACTATTTCATTTATTACTACAATGTAATAATAGAAATAATGCGCTTCAATCACCCTGACACCATATCAAGCATGGTGCCGGGATGATTGAAGTGCTAACACCAGCCATTGCCCGCGAAAAATCGTGAACCCCCCCCCGGTCCTTGGCACAATTTTCTTCCATGCAGCCAGTCCCCGGTGCCAAAAAGGTTGGGGACCACTGTCCTAAATGATATATGCATCCAATTTATGTCATGTTTAGTCTTTATAAAATCATAATATAATTTAGCTCAATCAAATGTTGGTTGTTAAATTGTAAAACTGTTGCACCTGTAAATATAGATACACTGTAGCTTGAATAACAAGGGTCCCCTGAAGTATAATAAAACACTTCAGCAATCCTACTTCACAGCCCTCAGAGTTCTTGATTGGCTGGGGGTTGGCTCAGTAACACCCACGCATGGGATCACAAAAAGTTTCTGCTTTTGGCAGCTGAAGCTATTGTTTGACTTTGAAACTGCTGATGATACTGGAAGACATAGGCATGCGCACAGGGTGTGCCAGGTGTACCTGGGCACACCCTAATCACTCCATGCACTTTAGGATTATTGCTCTGTGTGCCTGCAGGAAGATGGGAAAGATCTCCATCTTACCGACTCTGCATTTCTCTTTCACTGTGCTGGCAGGGAGATTGATCTCCCTGCCAGCGCCATATATATGTAGATACACGTGTGCTTGAGCTGTAGGGTCCACACCCTAATGCAATAGGCTGCGCACACCTATGCTGGAAGACTTATTTATGATATAGCCAGTGACTCTATAGTGTTTTAGTTCTTAAAGGCCTAAATTTGGCCTAAATTTAGATATTGGTTTCCTTACCCATTATACTACAGTTTTACGACCCCCTCTGTGACTATCATCCCCCCCCCCCCCCTCCTCCAGTCTATAGCTCTCCCTCTGTCTTATCTCACTAGCTCTGCTGCTAGCTTTATTACCATCTAGGTTTTTTTCCTAATGTAAGCAATTAATTATGCTAGCCATACGTGCCTCAAATTTCTACTAATTCCTGCTAAAAAAATGTAGTTATTTAAAGTGATTCTAAAGTCTTATTTTTTTTTGTTTAAAAATTTTAAACATGTAATACTTACCTGCTTTGTGCAAAACCACTGCACAGAGCCAATAAGTATGACATATTTGTTGTTTTCCTCCTCTTCTTGGGTCCCTCACCAGCGCTCCTGGCCTCTCCCTCCTGCCAAGTGCCCCCACAGCAAATAGCTTGCTATGGGGGCACCCGAGCTGAGCTGCTGCTTTGTGTGTCCATTCAGACAAGGAGCTGTGGCTCTGCCCCGCCCCTTCTCTCTCCTCATTGGCTAAACTGACAGCCAATGAGGAGGGGAGTCCTGGACAGCCGAGACTCTCATGCACCATTGCTGGATCAATATGGGGCACAGGTAAGTATTAGGGGGGATGAGGGGGGTTGCTGCACACAGAAGGTTTTTTTATCTTAATGCATAGAATGTATTAAGATAAAAAAAAAACTTCTGACTTTAGAATCACTTTAATAAGTGCGGAAAAAAAAACTATTTTTTAAAGACCTTTAAAAAAAACACATTAGGAGAACAGATAAATTGCAAGAGTCAAACTACTTTTCTGAATAGAAGAAAGTTTATTAAAATATCATAAAAGCATTGGATAAGATGAAACAAATCCGGGAAAGAAAGATACAGACCACAATGACTAATGACCTGCCTCATAGCCCTGTTATACAAGGTTGGAGCTCTATGAATAAAGTTCAGAAGATGAAATCAAGGATTCAAGGATAAGAAAGCAAGGACAAATCCAACACAAAGGCAATCACAGGAAGAATGAAAGAGTGATGCATACAAATGTTTCACAGCACTGGTTGATATGCATCCTGACATTACAATAGCCCTTCAGAAGAGTTATTTAACCCCTTAAGTGCAAGAGGGGGTTTATAGTAGACATGGGCAACCTGTTAATCCTTAAGCTGGGCAACTTCAAGTCCAGAAACATCCTGCTGACTAGCCGCATTGAAGGTTTTAGCTCTTCAACTGCTGGCTGGTTTAAAGAGGGGTCATAGAGGGGAGCACATTGTATTTAGACTTTCTGTGGCTTGTCAAGAAAAGCCATTTAAAGCTAAACTCCAGGCAAGTAGCCAACACAGTTTTGAAATACATACGGCCTTGTTCACAAGGATATACTACAGCATACTTTCGAGAGAGCATAACGTTTTCACACACAGGAATGCACAGGTGTTTCATACATTCCCATGCAGGCAAGGCGTGTGCAACCGCTGTGTCTCATTTGGCATGCATAGGAGTGCCTGAACACTCCACAGATGTTTGGTGCATCCCCGTGCAGGTAAACACAGCCATTTCTTGGGTGTATGCTGTAGTACGCTTGGGTGAATGAGGCCTAATGCCGCGTACACACGGTCGGACTTTTCGTCTACAAAAGTCCAACGGACGCCGACGGACTAAAGCTGGCTGGTAATCCGATCGTGTGTGGGCTTCTCCGGACTTTCAGCAGACTTTTTCAGCCTCAAATCCGACGGACTTTAGATTTGAAACATGCTTCAAATCTTTACGTCGTAACTACGACGGACCCCGAAATCCGCTCGTCTGTGTGCTAGTCCGACGGACAAAAACCCATGCTAGGGCAGCTATTGGCTACTGGCTATGAACTTCCTTATTTTAGTCCAGTGTACGTCATCACGTACGAATCTGTCGGACTTTTGTGTGGTCGTGTGTAGGCAAGTCCGTTCGTTAGAAAGTCTGCTGCAAGTCCGCCGAAAGTCCGCCGGAAGTCTGTCGGACAGGCTGTCGGACTTTTGTAGACGAAAAGTCCGACCGTGTGTACGCGGCATAACTGTTCAGCCAGCCTTGTGATACAGACATCTCTGCCAGACAGCCAAATCATCAACCCCAAATGCAGCAGCAGCAGCATCACAGCTTGGTAAAGTACATAACCCCAGCCTGCTGACTGGACAGTGCAGGAGGAGCAGCACAGTGATGAGTCATGGTCACACTGCTCACTCTCTCTCCTCCTGCCAGCACATATGCATTGTATTACAATCTGATTCGCTCACAGTGTTGACTCTCCCAGTCTCAGTGAATCTGTAAGTTGGATTACAGGAGGCCGATATCAAGATAAATTGCACATTGGTTGATTTTTAAATACATTTACTGACTTTCAATGAATATATAACTGGATTAAGTGGTGCTTCTATATCTGCCTGAAGTCCAGGTTTTAGGTTGTGTAAAACAGGACCAGAGCAGTGGAAAAGTCACAAAGGCTTGGGCCTAAGAGCCATGTCTTACTTGCAATTCTATTACTGACAACAACTTGCCAGCAACGTGTTTGCTTTAAAGGGCAGAGAAATACCCACCTGCCCTCAATAAGCCAAAGACCAGTGACATTCTGCAGTGTTTCTGTGAATAAGGGACAGACACTGCAAATTTGGCTAGCAAAGGAGTGACACTGTGGAAGCAAGTTTTTTCGCTGCACTTTTTAGCAATCCTATAACTAGTGACAACCCACCAGCAACAGTATGGCTGACAGGGCTTGCAGATGTGCCATGGCCCTTAGCAAAATATTAGGGGGTAAAAGGTTGTTCCTCTTTTGATTTTTCTATATTTTTGTGCTTAACGCTAAAGTACATAGGTTTCTAGCTATGCACTTGCTGATCTGATGCTGTTTGCAGGACTCATTGAACTGTACAGGAAGTGCTCCTTCCATGTGCAGTGAAAGGCAATGTCCTGTCCACTTACATCAGCTTGTTCAGTAGCAAGCACACTGTTTATAGAGTAAAATTGGGTCTATAACTAATATTATATCAACTCTGTTAGCCCAGAAACTGTGCATATGGAATCACAGTGTTAGAGGTGTAACCAAACATCAATGTACATTTATGCTGTCAGTAAGGGACCTGCACGGGTTTCTCTAGATCATGCACCCCAGGATCAAACACAATTTATATATCATATGTAGTTAACCTACAGATGCAGGACCATTTTATTTTTTTATGAAAATAAAAAAGGTTATCATTGCTAGGCAACCACAAGGATTTGTTAAAATGTTGAAAAATCTTGGTGTATGATCACAAACCCTTGCAGTACTTGATTGTGAGAAATATGGAGACAAATCTGAGCATCCCCACTCTATACTGAGACTAAAGATATGCTTCACAGATATAGATAATTGGGCTAACCTCAGATATGGGCTAATCTCAGTAATTAAAGTAGAAAGATATGTGCCTGGATGTCAAACAGCAAGGAAAGAAGATCCATATGGATGATGACCACAATGGTGCAGTTATTTGTTTAATGTATAATCACTTTATCTGTGCCTCAATATAGGAGTATTATTACAGTGTAGGTTTATCCATTACCTTGGATGTCCAAATCTGTTGCAGTATAGACAAGTCAAGAAGAACTTTTGGTTGGCTTGATCTAAGATCAGCTTTTTTTGATGTCCCTTTAAATAGTTTGTTTGGGCCAAGCTGTACTAACTGTATGTAGCCTCAGCCACATACAGTATATAGCTCTGTGTTCTGGCAGTGGGATGGGGTCAGAGTCAGACTAAGGACTGCTCAGCCATTCATGGGAAGCTTTGTATTCTATGGATGAATACAAAGCTTCCTCTGTTTGGATGAGGTAGAGAGACAGGTGCATGACATCACAATCTCTGCCTCAGCCAGTGCTCAGCCAAAATCTATTTTCTTCCAGGAGAGAAATGGGAAATCCCCATCTCACTGTTGGAACACAGAGTTGTATACTGTATATAGCTGAGGCTACTGAGGCTACTGAGGGTACCTCTTAGTGCAGTAAATGGTTACTTTGGGCCAGCTTGGCCCAAACAAACTATTTAAAGGAGCATTGCACATGAAGTTAGGCTTTAGGCTGACCTTAGATCGAATAAACCAAAAGTTCTTTTTAACTTGTCTATTTTGCAACAATTTGGACATCCAAGGTAAAGGATAAACTTAGGCCCCTTTCACACGATCGGACCGTTCAGGTTCGCTTGTCAGTTTTGACGGCGGACCTGAACGGGCGCTCCATGTTAGTCTATGGAGTGTCGGATGTCAGCGGAGACATGTCCGCTGACATCCGACCCCGTCCGATCCGCTAAAAGCACACGGATGGCTCTACGTCCAGGTCCGTCGCTGGCGGATCGGATCGGGTGAGATCTGATGAAAACGGACACGCTGTCCGTTTTCATCCGATCCCTCCATAGGCAGCAGCGGCGCCTGACAAGCCCCTCCCCACTCAGTGAGCAGAGAGGGACCTGTCATTCGCCGGCTCAGCGGAGATCAACGGACAGATGTCCCGCTGAGCCGGCGGACCGAGGCGGGCTCTGTAGAAACGGAGTCCGCCTCGTGTGAAAGGGGCCTTACACTGCATTAAACTCCTCCTATATTGTGACACAAAGAAAGTGATTTTACAAGAAACAGAAAACTGCACCATTGTGGACATCATACATTTAGATCTTCCTTCCTTGCTATTTGATACCCAGACCCATATCTTTCTACTTTAATTACTAGGATTATTTTTCTCTGGGAGTTCCATTGGAAGCTCCCATCCCACTGCCGGAACACAACACTGTATATCGTATGTAGCTGAGGCTAAGCTCCCAAGAAAGCACTGGCGTGCGAAAAATGTAGAGCTTGAATAGGCCACATCCACTCACACTAAGCCCTCCTAGATACTGGCATCCGTAAACTCTTGGCGCTCATACACTACAAGGGTATGGGTCCTGGTGTATATGTTGTGAATAATGCAATTCAGGCAGTACTCACATTGTGATATTTTAATGCGTGTCTATGTTTTAGAAACTTTGTAATACAATTATGAATTTTAAAAAATCTGGTGAACTCTGGTGCCTACAAAGTCCATGATCTTTCAAGTATTTCATGTATACATACAGTTAATACAGTGTGCTCAGGGAATGTACCTGTTAGTAAAGTAAATAATTTGCTTGGGCCAGCTTGTCCCAAAGGAACTGTTTAAAGGGACAGTAAAAATGTAGTTAGGTTTTAAATGACAGCTTTATGGTGCAATATACAGAGGAACTGCACAAGTGCAGCCAATGATGCAGAGAATTTCACTGGAGAGAATGTAAACAACTGAGGAGACTACACCAGTAAGGAGCCAAGAAATTACTGCGGTGGGAGGTATTGTGCAGTTTAGCTTGGGAGGGTTGAGGGTAATGGGCAAGTCGCAGTTTGATTAAAGATGGAACTGGACTTCCGGCAATGCAACAAAAGGAACTAAAAATAGGTGGAGACTAAGGCATGCCATTTCATGTGATTTTCTTTACTGCAACCTTGGGTTATAGGAAAGAAAATCACTGAATTTCCCCATCAACACAGTCAGTGTTGATGGGGGAATCCCTCCCAAGGCGCTATTGTGTTCTCCCGGCCAGGGTGGCATGGGCAGCCAACCCTGCCGAGAGATCATAGTGATTATTGTTAGCGGGGTATAGCCTTTGGCAATAATCGCATGTAAAAATCTGACATGCTGATTGTACCCCAGTCGACTGATGGATCAGTTTGGGTACAATCAGCCTGCCCATAGATGATTTGAATCTCGGCTGGTCCCTGCTGAACCGAAATTTCTATGGCCAGCTTTAGTCATTAGAAATAAGGGGGAAGAACAATAAAATTAGCCTGTAAGGGCACGTCATCATTAACTGACTTTGTAGATTCAGAATACGTTATTAATCCCAATGGGAAAATTATTAGAAAACAAACTCTCTCCTTGAGTGATCGTGGAGAAAATGGAACATAATTATTTATAATATTGGTCCCTGTAGACCAGAGTTGTGAACAACTGATGTTGGCTTTCATCATTAATGCAAAGGCAACATGTCTAGACAGGTCCATCCTGAGTGACCTCTACATTACTCTTTGCCCAACCTTCTTTCATGATTAGAAATCCTAAAAGCACATAAAGGTTTGGAAGTCACAGATAGTAGGTGTTACCATAAGCTTCTTGTATGCAGAAAAATTGGCTTAGCGTCCAAGGTTGTAATTTATTGCATGCAGAATTCAAGCCATTGAGAAATACACAGCAACCTACAGGAGTAGTCAAATCACAATACCAAGCTCTCCTATTAACTCCTGAAACAAAAAGGGCAGCAAAAACAAAAATAAATATAGTAAAAATATAAAACTTGCACCGCTCTTTTGGTTATCAGGCAATTGTTTCCCTAAGACACGGCAAAGCAGAATATATAAATAAGATTTATTAAAGGAAGAAGTCTCAGATGCTTTGTTTTTCATACTGATAGAATAATTCTGAGCGTCGCCCCTTCGCTCACTGAAGTATGCTTTAGACTACAAAGATCTATAGAAGCCTAATGATATGCAATGTGCCTCAGTTTGTCTATGATTATAGCCATAGTGTACCGTACTCCCATCTTCCCAATGCTGCTGAATGTTTTTCCTTCAAGGGCCTCTATTTCATTTTCCATTTTTAACTTCCACTCCGTATATCTACTTGCAAAAGAGCCAAAAACACCTCTGTGAAATAATTAGTTAATTCTCTGAAGATTCTGTTCTCCTAATGGCATTCAGCTCTGTAATGAAAGTGCTCAAAGGATTCTTAAAGTGTCCCTCTAGGGTTCCTCTGTTCAGCACTAATTGACGCAGTTCTCTGTAATGCGCCCGTCCGTATCCATCTGCCTTATGTTTTTTGATAAGTTGATTGTCACTTCTTTCTTAGGGATCCGTTTGCTGTCTCTTTTGGCCTGCAGAAATAAAACATGAGTTCATAATGAGACAGACAGTAAGATAATTGATGCATTACATAGAAAAAAAGGATGCAGATGCAGTTCCGTACATGAGCAGAATTAAGCTGGCCATACATGGATTTAAACTCAGCTGGTTCAGCAGGGGCTGATCAAATTTTGATTTATTGGTCGACTTGTGTATAACCAGCCTGTCAGATTATTCACAAAAAATCATTGCTACTGGCTATAGCTGGCAAAACTGATCATGGTATTCTGATGATAGGGAAGGCTCCCAGCTGTCAAAATAGCTCAGTGGGGAGGATTCTCCCATCCACGCGTTCAAGGCTCTTTTTTCCTTTTTATTCAATCCGCTGTTTGAAGGAAAAACATGAATCATGTATGGCTAGCCTTTATAGTTAGCATTGTAGATTTGCAGTATGGGGGAAATGGCTTCAACTGGTCACTTATATTGGGCAGATGTAAAAAAAAAAAAAAAACCTGGACAGTTAATGTACAGTATGATGCAGAAATGATACAGAAGGACTTATTTTTACAGCTAATCACACATTTGGAATGTTACATAGTTAGTTACATAGTTAGTCAGGTTGAAAAAAGACAAGTCCATCTAGTTCAACCATAAAAAAAAAAAAATAAATAAAAAATATCATACAATCTCATATACCCAATCCTATACCCACAGTTGATCCAGAGGAAGGCAAAAAAATCCCCAGAAAAGCATGTATGTTTTTTATATACTAAATATACCAGCTCACATTCGCTGTATTTAATCACTTCCTGAATTGAGTATTGATTCTATAGGTCATCATCAATTCTTAAAACTGTATATTAGAATTGCTATTTGTGGGTTCATGTCGGAGTCAAAAACCTGAAAGAAGTTCCTCTTTCCCACTCTAATAAAAAAAATATTTTGGCTGGACTTGACTTCTAAATTTTACCTATGAGCATGTTAGTGAAATTTGCTGAGCTGCAGAACCTCCAAAAATCAGTCTCTTCCAACATGTGCCTTTTTTTTTGTTAGTAGGATTGTCCATCACAGTGATGTACCAATGATAAGGTGCATGGCAAAGCATTGTGGAGTTAGAGCAAGAAGACTACAAAGTGGGTTTGTATTTGGGCTTTCAGGGTGGCAGGGCCAATATACAAAGGTAATATGGTGCATGCTGGCACTTAGAGGTGCCTGCTATTCATTGTATAGTTTTGAAAACAAAATGCTCACAAGTTTGCTTTAATGCATCAATGTAAATTCCTGTAGGTGTGAAGAAAAGAAAAAAATGGAGGAAAATTGGACTCTGAAGTCGCTCTTGAACACGACTCTTCATCTTACTTGATGTTCTGCTTCTGACACTGTACTGCATTGGAGAGTCTCTTCAGAGCTCAAGTGACTAAGGCACCTCTGTTCCTTTTTCCACAGAAGTACATATCTGCAACTCAGTATTTGCACATGAAGTATAATCGTCACAAATTCCCTTAATAAGTCCCATAGCAGCACTGCAGCTTTCAGATATCAATAGTAAAAAATATACCCGTAAAGTGGCATGCAGATGTAGTCTTTAACAAGACAAAGATGCAGGAATCACTGATCAGAAAATGTGTGGGCTTCTTTTAAAAAGATCATTTATTCACGATGGCCACCATAGATGGTGTAGTACAAACTATAGCTAAATAAAAGGGTACAGAGGAGAATAATGAGAGGTGGTTATTAAAAATAATGTGTATCATTTCAGGTAATTACTGATAATACTTCAAACATAGGAGTAAAAAAAGACATCTTATGAAAAGGGTATCAATTCAAAAAATATATTTAAAAACATTGTTAGGAAGTCTAAAAACATCTTTAAAAATATGTTAGCATAAAACATCCAACTAAACTATGCATATATAAAAAGTATATGATAAGTTAAGGTACACATATCTGATGATGATTATATTAATAAAAAAACTAAAAACATATAAATTCATTTTATAGTTCATATCATAGGAGAGTACACGTCAAACTGATAATTTATAAGTTCTACTCATTTGTGTACTGAATGGACAAAGGATTATAAGAAATTTACTCTCCTATGATATGAATTTATATGTTTTAGAATTTTGTTATTAGCAGGTATTTATACATTGACTTATTCTAATGAATGCATAGTATTGTCAGATGTTTTATTTCAAAAATATGTTTGTTTTAAGATTTTTTTTCATATTTACTAGCAATTTTTTATTGTATTTACTGAATTGAGACTATTTTCATAAGGTAATGGAAGCCCAGGTTCTGAATCTGGGGAAGCACCTGTCAGCACTGAGAAGACGCTCCATACTAAAGGAGAGCCAGGAACGTACCCAGCATGTTCCGGGAGGGGCCAGCTCAGAGGCAGGTGGAGACAAAGAGGTGCAGGCACTAGAAAAGAGTAGATGGGTGACAGTCAGGAAGGGTAGAGGGGGAAGTGCCAGGGTGGGTGATCCAGGGCTGGAGCATCCCAATAAGTACGCTCCATTGAGTGACACTGGTGAAACCACTCTGGGACCAGCACTGCTGGAGCTGAGGGACTCCCCTAGCTGCCAGGGGAAGAACTCCTCCAGTGAGAGTGGGAGGGAAGCGAAGGGAAAGGAAAGATAGATTCTGGTGGTAGGGGACTCAATTCTTAGAAGGACAGAGAGGGTAATCTGTGACAAAGACCTCAAGCGCGGAACTGTATGTTGTCTACTGGGCGCTCGGGTTCAGCACATAACGGATAAGTCAGAGGCAGATGGAGTGTCCTAAAGAACGTTTTTAGGGACTTGGGAGCTAAATTGAGGAAAAAGTTCTCCAAGGTAGTATTCTCAGGAATACTACCTTTACATAGAGCCACACCAGAAAGGCAGAGGGAGATTAGGGAAGTAAACAAGTCACTGAGGAGCTGGTGTAGTAAGGAGGGGTTTGGGTTCCTGGAGGACTGGGCCGACTTCTCAATCGATCACCAGTACTATAGAAGGGACGGACTGCACCTAAATGAGGAGGGTACAGATCAGCTGGGAGTAAAGATGGCCAAAAGGTTAGAGGGGTTTTTAAACTAGGCAATGAGGGGAGGGCCCAGAGGTAGAGATAGTCAGCATGGACCATATTCCAGAGGGTAGTATTGGGGGCATTATTGGTAGGTTGATTAAAGCACATAAACCCAAGGTAAGTATAGTAACAAGTCCTACTTGCAATCTCGGAACACCCAATAAGAGGATAGTATGCGACCGGTCTAAACTATGTGGCATGTTCACCAATGCCAGGAGCCTGGCAGACAAGATGGGTGAACTAGAGATACTGTTGTACGAGGAGGATTTGGATTTTGTGGGAATTTCAGAGAGTATATCCTTTATCGCAGGGATAGAGAGGATAAAAAAGGGGGAGGGGTATGCCTATATATCAAGAATAATGTACAAGTGAATGTGAGAAATTACATCATTAAGGGAGCTAGGGAGGAGGTGGAATCCTTATGGGTAGAGCTCCAAAGGGATGAAGCTAAGGGGAAAATAATACTGGGTGTATGCTATAGGCCCCCTAACCTGAGGGAGGAGGGGGAGACGGATCTCCTATTACAATTTGGATTAGCAGCAAGGATGGGAAGTGTTATCATAATGGGGGATTTTAATTATCCAGACATAGACTGGGCGGAGGGAACCACGCATTCGTCTAAGGCTCTCCAGTTCCTAAATATCTTGCAGGACAATTTCATGGGTCAAATGGTAGACGCACCAACTAGAAAAAAAGTTACTGGATCTACTGATTACCAACAATACAGACCTGATCACAGATGTGGAAATATGGGGCAATTTAGAGAAACAGTGATCACAGGTCAATTGACTTCAGTATAAATCACACAAATAGGAAACATAAGGGGAATACAAAGACACTGAATTTCAAAAGAGCCAACTTCCCTAAACTACGAACCTTGCTAGAAGGCATAAATTGGGATAAAATCTTAGGAACAAAGAACACAGAGGAGAGATGGGTTTGCTTTAAGAGCATATTAAATAAGGGCGTTAGCCAATGCATCCCATTGGGTAATAAATTTAAAAGAGCGAACAATAGTCCTGGATGGCTTAACTCCAATGTAAAAATGCATATAAAAGCAAAGGAGAAGGCCTTCAAAAAATACAAGGTTGAGGGATCAGCATTCAGACTTTATAAGGAATGCAACAAGAAATGTAAGGGTGCAATTAGGACGGCTAAGATAAACAAGAAAGACACATAGCGGAGGAAAGCAAAAAAAATCCCAAGAAATTCTTTAAGTATGTAAACAGTAAAAAAGGGAGGACAGACCATATTGGCCCCATAAAGAATGAGGAAGGTCATCTAGTTACAAAGAATGAGGAGATGGCGAAGGTATTGAATTAATTCTTCTGCTCAGTCTTCATGAGGGAATCGGGGGGCTTCAGTAACCAAAACTGTAGTGTTTATCCTCATGACACATCACAGGAAGCACCTCCATGGTTAAAAGAGGACAGAATTAAAATTAGACTTGAGAAATTTAACATTAATAAATCACCGGGACCAGATGGCTTGTACCCGAGGGTACTTAGGGAACTCAGTCAAATAATTGCCAGACCATTTTTCCTAATTTTTACTGACAGTCTACTGACTGGAATGGTACCAGCTAATTTGAGAAAAGCCAATGTAGCACCAATATTTAAAAAGGGCCCAAAATGCATCCCTGGGAATTACAGACCAGTTAGCCTAACATCAATAGTATGCAAGCTCTTGGAGGGGATGATAATGGACTATATACATGATTTTAGTAATGAGAACGGTATCATTTGCAGTAATCAGCATGGATTCATGAAGAATCGTTCTTGCCAAACCAATCTATTAACCTTCTATGAGGAGGTGAGTTGCCATCTAGATAAAGGAAGGCCCGTAGACGTGGTGCATCTGCATTTGACACAGTTCCCCATAAATGTTTACTGTACAAAATAAGGTCTGTTGGCATGGACCATAGGGTGAGTACATGATTTGAAAACTGGCTACAAGGGCGAGTTCAGAGGGTGGTGATAAATGGGGAGTACTCGGAATGGTCAGGGGTGGGTAGTGGGGTCCCCCAGGGTTCTGTGCTGGGACCAATCCTATTTAATTCATTCATAAATGACCTAGAGGATGGGCTAAACAGTTCAATCTCTGTATTTGCCGACGATGCTAAGCTAAGCAGGGCAATAACTTCTCCGCAGAATGTGGAAACCAAGAAGATCTGAACAAATTAATGGGGTGGGTAACTACATGGCAAATGAGGTTTAATGTAGAAAAATGTAAAATAATGCATTTGGGTGGCAAAAATATGAATGCAATCTATACACTGGGGGGGAGAACCTCTGGGGGAATCTAGGATGGAAAAGGACCTGAGGGTCCTAGTAGATGATAGGCTCAGCAATGGCATGCAATGCCAAGCTGCTGCTAACAAAGCAAACAGAATATTGGCATGCATTAAAAAGGGGATCAACTCCAGAGATAAAATGATAATTCTCCCGCTCTACAAGTCTCTGGTCCGGCTGCACCTAGAGTATGCTGTCCAGTTCTGGGCACTAGTCCTCAGGAAGGATGTACTGGAAATGGAGTGAGTAAAAAGAAGGGCAACAATGCTAATAAAGGGTCTGGAGGATGTTAGTTATAAGAAGGGATGGGCATTATGTTCGGGTCGAACATGAGTTCAACTGGAACATTGGCTGTTCGCCCGTTTGCCGAATAGCGAACAATTTGGGGTGTTCGCGGCAAATTTGAAAGCCACGGAAAACCCTTTAAAAGTCTATGCTTAAAGTGAAACAATAAAAGTGAAAAAATTCCTTTAAATTTCCTACCTGGGGGGTGTCTATAATATGCCTGTAAAGTGGCGCATGTTTCCCATGTTTAGAAATGTCTGACAGCAAAATGCTATAATGCTACTTGCGGCTATAATGAATTGTCAGTCCGGCAATACACATAAAAGTTTATTGATAAAAACGGCATGGGATTCCCCCACAGGGGAACCCCGAACCAAAATTTAAAAAAAAATGCGTGGGGGTCCCCCTAAATTCCATACCAGGCCCTTCAGGTCTGGTATGGATATTAAGAGGAACCCGTGCCAAAATTTAAAAAAAAAAAGGCGTGGGGTACCCCAAAAATCCATACCAGACCTTTATCCGAGCACGCAACCTGGCAGGCCGCAGGAAAAGAGATGGGGATGAGAGAGCGCCCCCCCTCCTGAACCGTACCAAGCCACATGCCCTCAACATTGGGAGGGTGCTTTGGGGTAGCCCCCCAAAGCACCTTGTCCCCATGTTGATGGGGAGAAGAGCCTCATCCCCACAACCCTTGCCCGGTTGCCCGGGCTTATCGGAATCTGGAAGCCCCCGTTACCATTAAAATCACTGCTCCCGAAAAAACGGCCCTTTTAAAACTTTATTTTGCATTGATACATGTCCCCTGGGACAGGACCCAGGTCCCCAAACACTTTTTAAGACAATACCATGCATATAAGCCTTTAAAATTAGCACTTTTGATTTTTCATGTTCGTGTCCCATAGACTTTTGCCTGTTCGCATGTTCGGGTGCGAACCGAATGGGGGGGGGGGGTGTTCGGCCCATCCCTAGTTATGAGGAAAGGTTGCGAGCACTGAAGTTATTCTCTGTGGAGAAGAGACACTTGAGAGGGGATATGATTTCAATTTACAAATACCGTACTGGTGACCCCACCATAGGGATAAAACTTTTTCACGGAAGGGAGTTTAACAAAACATGTGTCCACTCATTAAAATTAGAAGAAAAGAGGTTTAACCTTAAACTACGTAGAGGGTTCTTTACTGTAAGAGCGGCAAGGATGTGGAATTCCCTTCCACAGGAGGTGGTATCGCAGGGGAGCATCAATAGTTTCAAAAAACTATTAGATAAGCACCTGAATGCCCACAATATACAGGGATATACAATGTAATACTGACATATAATCAAACACATAGGTTGGACTTGATGGACTTGTATCTTTTTTCAAGCTCGTATAAATAGGAAAATAATGATGAATCCGTGCAATGGGGGTAGGTAAAAAAGTGGTTCAGAACTGCTGCCTCCACAAATGCAATCACCACCGAAGTGGAAAAAGCTGAACTGAGAAGAAATTAGGTGTGGGTGCGGTGCTGTTCTAGTTTCACCTAATCAGGTGCTTCAAAAAGTACCACCCCCTCCCACCCCCGCCATAGGAATCCATGCATCCGGCGTCCCGAAAGGGGCTGGGCACATGGATAGGGGGGTGGGCCCGTGCGCCCACAGTGCATGGGGCGCCACTGAGTAACGCACAAAACTATATGGCGTTAAACTGGCAGTAATGCACACAGAAATATATGGCGTTAAACTGGCAGTAACGCACACAAAGCTATATGGCGTTAAACTGGCAGTAACAATAATGCATTAAACTGGCAGTAACGCACACAAAACGATATGGTGTTAAACTGGCAGTAACGCACACAAAACGATATGGCATTAAACTGGCAGTAACGCACACAAAATGATATGGCGTTAAACAGGCAGTGACGCACAAAAAACTATATGGCATTAAACTGGCAGTAATATACACAGAACTATATGCCATTAAACTGGCAGTAATGCACACAGAAGTAAATGAGTCTCTGGCTCTAATCAGGTGCTTCAAAAAGTACCAACCCCTCCCGCCCCCGCCATAGGAATCCATGCGTTTGGCGTCCTGAAAGGGGACCGGCACATGGATGGGGGGGCGGCGCCCGTGCACCCACAGTTCACGAGCCGCCACTGAGTAATGCACAAAACTATATGGCGTTAAACTGGCAGTAACGCACACAGAACTATATGGCGTTTTAATTGGCAGTAATGCACACAGAGCTATATGGCGTTAAACTGGCAGTAACGATATGGCATTAAACTGGCAGTAACGCACACAAAATGATATGGCGTTAAACTGGCAGTAACGCACACAAAACGATATGGAGTTAAACTGGCAGTAACGCACACAGAAGTAAATGGGGTTAAACTGGCAGTATCGCACACAAAACTATATGGCGTTAAACTGGCAGTAACGCACACAGAACTATATGGCGTTAAATTGGCAGTAATGCACACAGAACTATATGGCGTTAAACTGTCAGTAACGCACACAGAACTATATGGCGTTAAACTGGCAGTAACGCGCACAGAACTATATTGTGTTAAACTGGCAGTAACGCACACAAAACTATATCGCGTTAAACTGGCAGTAACGCACACAGAAGTAAATGGCGTTAAACTGGCAGTAACGCAATCAGATAGACGGTGTTCAACCGTCACTACGCTGACGCTATCTGAACTGTCCCTACTCTAGATATACACTAATGTAAAGATTACTGACATGGTCTCACTACACTACACTGAAACTATCTGAGCTGTCCCTACTCTACACTAATGTATGTATGAATGACACGGTCTCACTACACTACAGTGAAACTATCTGAGCTGTCCCTACTCTAGCTGAACACTATGCAAAGCTGAATGATAGTCCTCCTCACTACACTCACACTAAACTAATACTCTACAGTGATAATTGAAGCAAAGTAGCACAGTATAGCACACAAACTAACTAATAGCACTGAACAGAGTCATGTTCTATCTCTCTCCACGCCAAAATCACAAATCTCACACGCTCTGTGCTTCAGCCAATCAGGGCTTGCAATGCATTGTTCAGCGCAGGGGGGGGTGGCGACAAACGGTTGAACGACCCGTTTGTTTGGCTATTTGCTGAACTTCCAAACAGCGAAAGTTCGGTCCGAACTCATGCTCGGGCCGAACCGTTCGCCCATCCCTATATACCATAACATAAGTTATAATTCTTTTTCCTTCTTTGTCATTTTCCCTTCTCCTGTTTATCGCTGTTTTGGACAGTGGTTCAAGGACTTGAATTTGACTTGTATAAATGTACTGTATATACTATTTGTAAATTTCACTTCTATTTGCTGTTTTTAGTTAGTTAGTTTTAGTTTATTTTGAACATGTAAAAACAAAACAAATAAATATAATATACTAATTACCAATAATCTAGCTACACAGACATACACATCCCAGATAGCAAGGATAACTTGCCACACATTTGTGGCAGAGTTGAATTGTAAGTCTGTTAACTTGCTGCACATTTTCACTGGCAAGTTGTCCACTTGCAGAGCACTTGAAGCACAAGTTCTAGTTGGCACTTTTCCAATTTGTAGCAAATTTGCATGGCAAGTCTCTAGCAAGAGCGAAGTTGCAGTGGTGGGTCTACAGCAGGGATATGCAATTAGCGGACCTCCAGATGTTGCAAAACTACAAGTCCCATCATGCCTCTGCCTCTGGGTATTATGCTTGTGCCTGCCAGAGTCTTGCTATGCCTCACAGGACTTGTAGTTCTGCAACAGCTGGAGGTCCACTAATTGCATATCCCTGGTCTACAGCAAGAGCTCTGCAAGTCTACAGCATGAAAATTCAGCCACAGTGACCTCTGTGGTGGGATGACTATTGCACAACATAACTGAACCAGAACTTGCAGCAGACTTGCAGAATGTTTGCAAAAAATTTTGATCTGGAGTCATGCAATGTGGACTTGCTGCAATTGTGCAACAAGCTTGTGAAGCCTGGCAAGTCTAGCAATACCTTAGCAAGTCATTTTCAAACTTGCAGCACAATTGCTTGCTATCAGGGATATATGCATACATACATGCACATATAGTACACACGCAGACCAAACTAAAGGTAGTGCAAAAAAAAAAAAAAAATGAATAACAATATTAATAAACAAACAATAAACACACAATGATAGTTCAAACACCTTCATCCTTGTACTGTGTTTTGCTTAGACATTTATTTAGCTGCACATTGACACTGTTCCACAGTTTCACTCCACAAATAGAATTACAGAAGCTTTTCCTAGTTGTCTGCACAGTCAGAGTCTTAAAAATATATATTCCCCTTTTTTACAGTTTACAGTTACAGTTTTTACAATTCAATGTTTCTCATCAAAAGACAATTGCAGACATCTCTGAGGTTAAAGGATCCTGATTAAGCAGGTTATCTTGCAAAAAGCATAGACCAACTAGTGGCCTCACTGTACCCTCAAGTGAGTCTTTTATGTATGGTGTTTCACCTTTGTAAGCCCTTGAGGGCAATCTTTTAAAACTAATTATTGTAATAAAACATTTTGCAAGTTTTTATTAATTGTATTTATGGATTTTGTCATGTACTATCGGAGACTGTCGGAGGATGTTATGATATATGGTCTTTTAGTAAAGCTGTATACAGTATTTTGTTGTGAAGTTATTGCCCTCCTTAGCTTTGCATCAACAAACACAGAGTTTGAACTACATTATTGCAACCTCTATATTGTTTATGAAAAAGTTGAACAGAATTGAATCCAGGACAGAGTCCTGGGGTACACTGCTTACAACTTCAGACCATTCAGAAGCTATGCTAGTGGCGTTCTGGCCGTTTTTTTTTTTTTTTTTTTAAAGTCAGCAGCTACAAACACTGTGGCCTCCATCCTAACTAAGGGAAACAGGCAGTGGAGCCTTGCGCTTCACTGCCCGTTTCCTACTGCGCATGCGCGAGTCGTGCGGCGCTTTGTGAATGGCCTCGTTGTTTCAGGTAAGTTAAAACATTTTTTTTTCAATTTTTTTTTTCAAATTCTAATGCTATTTTTTATTTTAGGGTGGCCCTCCACTTTAATCACCACTTTCTGGGTGTACTCCTGTAACCAGTTGTTTTATCCAGGAACAAATAATCTTATCAGTGCCAAAAGATCTTAATTTTTTTATTAAGCATTTATGGGGTACAGTATCAAATACCTTAGCGAAAACTATATGCAAAAAAACATGCATGTTTGGATGAGGCATACACATTAATGCTATGCATGTTGGAAATATCACTAGTTTTGTTGTCAGACATTCTGACTGCATTATCGTGTCTACAAGTACAGTACCTTGTTACTTCTGACTCATTTCAGATTTCAAAGATCATGACTTTAGTTAAGAGCATAGTAGACTTAAATAGGTTATCTTACTGCTAATAGCCTACATTTTAAGAAAATAACTATGACTAATATCATTATGCAAATTTTAGTGTAAATGCAGAACTTGACACCTACTGAACCTGGTTCAGGCTGCACTTGGTTATCAAAACATACAAGCTCATTAAAAAGACATTATAATAAAAGCACAATTAAAAAAAAAAATTCTCACATTTTTAAATTAGAGAGACGAGTTCCAGATAAGTGTCTCGCACAAATTTAATGTTTGCCACCCTTTGGTAGGCAAAGCATGAAATTATATATGAGACACTGAACCTGGAGATAATTTCATGGTAAAGAGCACATTTTCTAATTAACCAAGATGAGATGTGTCAATGAACAGGCTTTTAACATGTTTATTAACCGGTATATGCAAGGAATGTATGTTTTTTGCTAAATTGAGTACATAAGCACTGATGAAGAGAAAAGAAGGCGATTTAGAATTTTCTTTACAGAATTATTCAAAGTTAAAGGATCATTTCACTCAAATTAGCATTTAACCCCTTCCCGCCGAGCGTACGCAGATGTGCGTACTCGGCTTTCCGGGGTTATACCGGGATGATGCCCACAGCTGCAGGCATCATCCCAGTACCGTTTTTTACAGCGGGCGATCGGCTACCCGAGTATAACAACCGATGCGGCTAAAAGCCGCTCGGCTGTTATACCGGAGCAGCGGGAGGGGACGTTCCACCCTCCTGCCGCCTCCCGCCTCTCTTACCGGGCCTCCTGTTCGATCGGAAGGCCCGGTGACCAATCAGCTGCCTCCGGCGGCTGGGGGCGGGCTGGAACGAAATTGTGGGCGGCTTCGTTCCAGCCTTTTAATTGTAAACATGGAAGCGACGTCATGAGGTCACTTCCCGTTTACTCGGCTGCCAATGGCGCCGATTTAAAAAAAATACACAGTATTCAGAATCGCTGTTTTCGGCGATCTGAATACTCTGAAGTGCAAAGATCGGGGGTCTTTTAGACCCCCGATCCCTCCATAAAGAGTACCTGTCACCACCTATTACTGTCACAAGGGATGTTTACATTCCTTGTGACAGCAATATAAGTCATCAATTTTTTTTTTTTTTTAACACAATTTATAAATATAAAAAAAAACAAATAAATAAGAAAAAAAAATTTTTTTTTTTAAAGTGCCTCCGTCCCCGCGAGCACGTGCAGCAAAGAAAACGCATATGGAAGTTGCGCCCACATATATAAACGGTGTTCAAATCACACATGTGAGGTATCGCCGTGATTGTCAGAGTGAGAGCAATAATTCTAGCACTAGACCTCCTCTGTAACTCTAACCTGGTAACCGTAAAAAAAATTTAAAGCGTTGCCTATGGAAATTCTTAGGTACCGTAGTTTGTCGCCATTCCACGAGTGCGTGCAATTATAAAGCGTGACATGTTTGGTGTCTATTTACTCAGCGTAACATCATCTTTCACATTATAGAAAAAAATTGGGGTAACTTTACTGTTTGTTTTTTTTTTTTTAATTCATGAAAGTGTCCCTTTTCCCAAAAATTTGCGGCGTAAAACAAATACCGTGTGATATAAAATATTGCAACAATCTCCATTTTATTCTCTAGATTCTCTGCTAAAATATATATATATAATGTTTGGGGGTTCTAAGTAATTTTCTAGCAAAAAATACGGATTTTAACTTGTAAACACCAAATTTCAAAAATAGGCTTAGTCATGAAAGGGTTTAAAGTACACAACTGATTTTTTTTTTCCCAAAACTGGTATACTTTAAAAAGGTTTTCTTTGAACTTACAACTTCCATGGGAAGTCCCAATCTGTCTCTCCAGCTTCCTGCTTGTTTCATGAGATGTCCATTAAGTTTTTTTAGTATACATATACTGTATATATATAAACGATCTCAGCTTTCCTAGTTTCAGATATGGACTTAGACTTTACACAATCCTTGGCTTGGCAGTAACTCACAGGGTAAATCTTGTAATTCTTGTATTTGTAAGTATGAGGAAAGGGTTGAACTCTTTTGCAGAAATGTGCTTATGTCATAGGGCTCCCAACCAAGCTTTTCCCATTGGAGCACTTATTGCTGTTTGCTGCTTAATTTTTAATGTCAACTAAATCAAAATCCCAAAAGGGGAAATAGAATCCCCCAACCACTCCCTACCACCATCATATAATGGCTAGGACAGGTGAGAAGGTATAGGAACATTCAAGACCTCACCACAATATTTCCTGAAAAGTATGTAATAGTAAAAAATAGTAAAAAATTTAACTCAGATACAATCCTCTGAAAAAGTATTCATACCCCTTGAGATTTTCCACATTTTTTCATGTTACAACCAGAAACATAAATGTATTTTATTGGGATTTTATGTGATAGACCAACACAAAATGGCACATAATTGTGAAGTGGAAAGAAGATGATAAATGGTTTTAAACATTTTTTACAGATAAATATGTGAAAAGCGTGGCGTACATTTGTAACCTGGGGCTGGTGTATGCCAATGAGAGAAATGAGAGATATCATTGCTTTGCTTGTTGTGTCAAGGAAGTGTTTCCTGAATACAGTGTAGATGTGCCCCACTTGACACATATTGTCCAGAGAAGGGGAAGATTTAACTGAGAAGTTGTGTGTTGGTATCACCTGCACTGGGAGCACTCTGATGCCCCGTACACACGGTCGGATTTTCCGACAGAAAATGTGTGATAGGACCTTGTTGTCGGAAATTCCTACCGTGTGTAGGCTCCATCACACATTTTCCATCGGATTTTCCGACACACAAAGTTTGGGAGCAGGCTATAAAATTTTCCGACAACAAAATCCGTTGTCGGAAATTCCGATCGTGTGTACGCACAAAGTGCCACGCATGCTCAGAATAAATAAAGAGATGAAAGCTATTGGCCACTGCCCCGTTTATAGTCCCGATGTACGTGTTTTACGTCACCGCGTTGAGAACGATCGGATTTTCCGACAACTTTGTGTGACCGTGTGTATGCAAGACAAGTTTGAGCCAACATCCATCGGAAAAAATCCTAGGATTTTGTTGTCGGAATGTCCAAACAAAGTCCGACCGTGTGTACAGGGCATTACTCTTATATACTTCCAACATAAAGGCCAGTCATTCTGTAGTCCAACATAAGAACTAGGGGGCAACACAGGAAGTACGGAAGACGCAGAAAAGCTCGGAATTTCTGACAAGAATAACAGGTTTTACACTATTTGGAGCCTTTATCTTTTATGTACCATACCCAACCACCAATTGGTCTGAGCTTATAAGAGGCAGCTTGAGGACTTTTGATCGTGCTCACTGTGTATTGGAACCAAGCTGTGTTTAACTACAAATGCTCTCCCTGATCCTCTGTAACAGGGGATCATGGCAATCTGGTAAGAAGTGATTTCTTCTGATTGGTGATGGATTCAGCACAACTTTTTGACAGCGTCTGGAGACGCCATCACACATGTAGATGGACTGTATTATTTAAGCACTGGTGGACTTTATATTGAATTGGAATCTATATAACTGATAATTATTTATGATTGTATGGTTTAGCGCAATTCTATTTTTCTTTTGATTTACTCCCACTGTGTTTATGTTATACTGAAGAATTGCAGCTTCTGACATTCTTCAGAATTTTTATTCTATTTTTCACTTTCTTAGCGCGGTTTCTTCACACTTTTCTCTATTTGTATTCAGCCCCTAAATCAATACTTTGTAGAACCACCTTTCGCTGCAATTACAGCTGCAAGTCTTTTTGGGGATGTCTCCAGCAGCTTTTCACATATAGAGAGTGAAATTTTTGCCTATTCTTCTTTGCAAAATAGCTCAAGCTCTGTCAGATTGGATGAAGAGCGTCTGTGAACAGCAATTTTCAAGTCCTGTCACAGATTCTCCTTTTGTATTTAGGTCTGAACTTTGATTGGGCCATTCTAACACATGGATATGGTTTAATCTAAACCATTGCATTGTAGCTCTGGCTGTATGTTTAGGGTTGTTGTCCTGCTGGAAGGTGAACCTACGCCCCAGTCTCAAGTCTTTTGCAGATTCTAACAGGTTTTCTTCTAGGATTGCCCTGTATTTGGCTCCATCCATTTTCCCATCAACTCTGACCAGCTTCCCTGTCCCTGCTGAAGAAAAGCATCCCCACAACATGATGCTGCCACCACCATGTCTCAAAGTGGGGATGGTGTGTTCAGGTTGATGTGCAGTGTTAGTTTTTCACCACACATAGCGTTTTGCTTTTAGGCCAAAAAGTTAAATTTTGGGCTCATCTGACCAGAGCACCTTCTTCCACATGTTTGCTGTGTCCCCCACATGGCTTCTCGCAAACTGCAAACAGGACTTCTTATGGCTTTCTTTCAACAATGGCTTTCTTCTTGCCACTCTTCCATAAAGGCCAGATTTGTGGAGTACATGACTAATAGTTGTCCTGTGGACAGATTCTCCCACCTGAGCTGTGGATCTCTGCAGCTCCTCCAGAGTTACCATGGGCCTCTTGGCTGCTTCTCTGATTAATCTTTCCTTTCCTGGCCTGTCAGTTTAGGTGGACGGCCGTGTCTTGGTAGGTTTGCAGTTGTGCCATACTCTTTCCATTTTTGGATGATGGATTGAACAGTGCTCTGTGAAATGTTCAAATCTTGGGATTTTTTTTATAGCCTAACCCTGCTTTAAACTTCTCCACAACTTTATCCCTGACCTGTCTGGTGTGTTCCTTGGCCTTCATGATGCTGTTTGTTAACTAAGGTTCTCTGACAAACCACTGAGGGCTTCACAGAACAGCTGTATTTATACTGAGATTAAATTGCACACAGGATTACTCTAATTACTAATTAGGTGACTTCTGAAGGCAATTGGTTCCACTAGATTTTAGTTAGGGGTATCAGAGTAAAGGGAGCTGAATACAAATGCATAGACATGTGCATTTGTTATCGTTCGAATGCATTTTCATCTAATTTCTGGGACTTTCGTGTTAATTTTAACAAAACGATAACAAACACGCAGAATCCGAAATCCGAAAGATCCGAAATAAAAAAATGCTTTATTTTCATATCCATTATATTTTCATATCGTTGCGACAACAGTTCGATATAGATGATAGATAGAAGATTTGACATGACGGTGACAATAGCGATCTGTGTCTATCGAGTCTGCAGTTGAATATGCCTAACCTAACTCTATTAGAACCGTTAGGAACGCAGAGCGAATAGGAAGGAAGATATATGCTTTAATTTACCCCGTAATTCCATTGGCTGTTGGGGTAGACTGTTCGACATGACCAGAAACAAACAAGTATCGTATCATTCGATATGATCAAAAATATGTATAACACCATTCGACATGAAGATTCGACGAAGCAGCTAAAATCATACCTTCGCCACGAGCGGACAATTACGGTCAAATTCTCCGCCCATAGGCTATAGAAGACTTCTAATGTTGTTTGACTAATAATAACAATTAATAATTATAATTATTACTAGTCAAACAACATTATATATCTACTATAGCTTGTGGACGGAGCATTTGACCGGAAATGTATGATCGCGGCGTCATACAGTTTAGCTGCTTCCTCGAATCTTCTTAGAACATCCGACAGACACCATAAGCCTTCAATTGAGAGATTTGACCTTAATGAATTCAGATTTTCGTACTAATGCATTTTTAATGAAACAAAATAAATAAAAAATAATTTCGGGAGTAACTAAATAAATGTATTTTTCGGACGAAACCGAAATTCCGAAACAAAATATTTCAGCGTGCACATGTCTACAAATGCACACCACAGTTTTCAGATATTTATTTGTAAAAAATGTTGAAAACCATTTATCATTTTCCTTCCACTTTACAATTATGTGCCACTTTGTGTTGGTCTATCACATAAAATTCCAATAAAATACATTTACGTTTTTGGTTGTAACATGACAAATTGTGGACAATTGCAAGGGGTACTACTTTTTCAAGGCACTGTATCTGTGATAGAAATGTGTGATATATAGATAGATGTGTGTGGCCTGGGATAGTGTCACAATCAGTTGCAGGGAAGTCTAAATATTGCGGTCTTCTACAGATGTTAAATAATGCACCTGATTTGACTTTAAAACTGCCTGCATTGAATGCACATAGAAAGTCAAAGACTGGAGTGAGAATTATGGAACTGGCGGGCTGAGCCTTGTTACCTCTGTAGTTCTGCATACGCTCTTCTGTTTCTGAGTCTTTGTTCCTGTGGAGTAGACATTTGGTTTTCCACACTGTGTTCCTGAACTGGTTTTTTTAAGCCCTTCTTTGCTTGAGGATGACACTGTAACACATGTTTGAGTGGACTTTCCATCTTCTAAAATTCCTATAGAAGAAAAAAAAATGGAGAATAAGTGCATTGTTACCCACTTAAAAAAGCACAAGCAACAAATAAATAAATATGCACACTCACTCATGCATATATATATGTATTGGAATCAAAAAAGTCGAAACCCTAAACCAATAATGCCTTAGAAAACACAAATTTAATGTCTTTTAACATTCTCTGTTCCAGTTGGGGGGGATTTTCCCTCCCTCCCTATCCCCATGAACACCACTGCTGTCAGCTAAGTTCCTATTTCCTTGCTCTGGAGTAAATTCTCCACATATTTTTTTTTGGAAAATCCATTTGACAGTTAACTGCATCGCCACTGACTTATAATGGATTCTGTAAAGCAACACGTGGAGAATGCACTCCGGAAAACAGTGGGTTCAGCTCACAACATTTACACAGATAACATCAATAATTGCATACTTGTTCTTGGTCAGGAATCCAAAAAGTACAGAAGCCATAAGATCAATATGATAGCTGGCAGATAGCATTTCCAGAAGCAGAGATCAGGAGAAACATTTAGGAACCTTTAGATATTTATCTGGGGGCACCTTTACCTCCTTTACGATCGGCCAACACTTATGTACAGTGGCAAAAGTTTGGGTTTTAATGTCCACACACCACACATATGTACCTGGGCAGCCAAATGTATGTGCTAAGAACATGCTTACTACATCTTCCCAGCACAAAGACCAAGCTGTCAAAGACATCTCTCGGTCCGAACTAAAGATCGGTAGCCAGCGGGACTTGCTTCTGATCATGTGACCACATGATTGCTGATCCTTCCTGCCCCCGGGCGTTCACAACTCCTTAAGAGGACACCAGGGCAGTCAGAAAGAGGTTGCAAGGCTTCAAAAGCTGCCAGAGATTATTTTCCTATTCTTTTCCTCTGTTTTAACAAAAGGTCACGAAAGAATAATAGCGGTGAACCTTTTCCTATACAGTGCACTAGACAGTGCATGCATTCCAGTTGACATGTCCAATATATCCAGGGGCACTTTAAGTGGTAAGGAGAGCTACTGTACACTCATTCTGGTGCTACAGATTACTGAATTGAAGAATTTCTAGGATGAGAAATAAAAAACACAGCCAAAACCCATAATGAAAGGCTTTTTTACACGGTCAAACAGTCAACAAGCGCCTCCAGCAAGATTGTAAATATCTAATTAAATGGAGACAGCAAGAGCACACCTTTTCAAACCTCTCTGTTCACAGAAGAGTAGCGCAAAGTGTGGTACTTAGAGTATATAATGAAAAAGTTACCTTCAAAGAAAAATAAGTAGATACAGTAATATCAGCAGTTAAATTTCCATGTAAATATAGATTAGTCTTTCTCTGTTTCAATAGTTTTTATTATTTTTTTAAAAAACAAGTAAGATAAAAAAACAAAGAGATCATATAATGGAACAGCGAACAATCCTCGTCTGCTCCAAGCATGTAACAGGGAAACATACAAATACAAGGCTAGGTAGAAACTGATGAGGACCACAGCACCTTAAGATAAGAACTGCCGTGGGAACCTCTAACGTGGGTAAACTAGAGTTTAAGGAAAGCATCAACTTTTTATATAATACTACTAGAGCGTTCTAGTAATATAAGTGCAGGAGGTACACCATCCGGTTAACCCCTCGATGAAGCAGATATACATACGAAAGATCATGGACTTGGGAGCCTAGCATTGCTACAACTTAATCCTGATAAAATAGTATTAGTGGCAATAATGCCCCTTACTCAAATTGTGCGATAATTAAGGCACTTGTAACTATCACCATTGTAACTATCCCATATGAGGCATCAAATTCCCCAAAATATGCCTAGAATAGAGCATAAAAAAAGAGCTACATACACGTGATGCCAAGTTTGGCTAAGAACAGTGAAGGGAAAAGCAAAGAAGGAAACGGGATAGGAAGAAGGAAAGAGGAAAATCCATACGGGAGCCTCCCACCCGTCGACTTAAGAAATATATCTCTATGCATTAGGGACCTGCAAGTAGGTAAGTCAAGGGACCATGCATTATCGAATAGGGATTTTTTGTCGTGTAGAACACTCACAATATTTTCATTCAACATGATCCACGTAAGCTTGCGTTTCATTATTGCCATATCTATAACAAAGCTTTTCCATGCTGTGGCAATGGCAATTTTTGCCGCAAGGAACATGAAAAGAATCAGTGTCTGGGTATGTTGGGGTACATTATTCACTGGTTTATTCAATAGAGCAAGGGTCTCCAACCCCTGGGCTGCGGCCCACTACCGGGCCGCAGCCTGTTTACAGGCGGGCCGCAAAGTCTCCACAATCTGAGGTGCAGCGGCTGCGGGTGAGCAGAGAGATCACTGCCAACACGCACTTCTGCCCACAAAGCCCTGTCGCTACACTGTTGGGGGTGAAGCAGGCGAACAGAGAGATGACATCAACTCCCACCACCTGCCAGCATCACCACTGTTCCGCCCACACAGCCCGGCTGGTATACTGTTGGGGGTTAAGTAAGCGAGCAGAATAATGACATCATCTCCCACCGCCCGCCCGCATCACCGCTGTTCCGCCCACACAGCACTGTTGGAGGTGAAGCGGGGAGCAGAGAGACGACATAATCTCTCACCGCCCGCCCCGCATCACCGCTGTTCTCTCTCATGCGGAACACACCACTCCACTGCACTGCCTCTGTGCTTAGTGACAATTTGCATCTAGGAGGCAGGAGACAGTGGCATGTGCAATCTGCATCTGGTGGCATGTGGCAAGTGACTGTGGCAATCTGCATCTGGTGGCATGTGGCAAGTGACTGTGGCAATCTGCATCTGGTGGCATGTGGCAAGCTGCATCTGGTGGCATGTGACTGTGGCAATCTGTATCTGGTGGCAATCTGCATCTGGTGGCATGTGGTAATCTGCGACTGGTGGAAAGTGACTGTGGCAATCTGCATCTGGTGGCATGTGGCAAGTGACTGTGGCAATCTGCATCTGGCGGCTTGTGGCAAGTGACTATGGCAATCTGCATCTGGTGGCATGTGGCAAGTGACTTTGGCAATCTGCATCTGGTGGCAATCTGCATCTGGTGGCATGTGGCAATCTGCATCTGGTGGCATGTTACTGTGGCAATCTGCATCTGGTGGCATGTGGCAATCTGCATCTAGTGACAGGCGATGTGGAAAGTGGCAATCTGGTGATATGCACCGTGGCAAGCTGCATGTGGTGGCATGTGAAAAGCTGCATCTAGTGGCAGATTCTGCATTATGGTGAACTATTTATTTTTATATTAAAGATATAAGATTATAATAAAAATAAAGGGCTTCAATCATCCTGACACCATATTAACCATGGTGTTGTGATGATTCAAGTGCTAACACCAGCCTTTTTCTGACAAATTGGCCGCAAAAAAATGCATCGTCACCCAGACCACCCCCCCCCCCCCTTGGGCCTTGGCACAATTTTCATCCATAATGCCGGTCCCCGCTGCCAAAAAGGTTGGGAACCACTGCAATAGAGCAACCCTAGCATCTTTAATTACATTAACCATAGTGACCGAAAATATAAATGAATGAACCCTCATACAAAAGTGGCGAATCTTGGGGCATGTCCACCATATGTGTAGTGTTGTGCCCGTCTGGCACAACCCCTGTAGCAGGAGGGTGATGCTCCAGGATTCATTTTAAACAGATGCTCCGGCACTAGGTACCATCTAACATGCACTTTGTATCCTGCCTTAATCAGGGCAACATTGAGGATAGCTTTATGGATTCTTGAACTCCATTTGTCCAGGTCCCTCTCCCACGTCACCTGGTAAGACAATTTAGTCAGGGGGCTGGTGAACAGTCTGTAGAGCTTTGAGACACCCCCCCCCCTCCCCCCGAGGAGCCGCATCCTGCATAAACCTGCTTTCAAACATGGTGCATACTGTTAGATCAGCGGCACCTTTTTCAAAGAATTAGGAAAGTGCAAAATTTGTTTTAAGTGGAAGTTCTCCGTGGGAGGCATCTCCAAGCTGTCCACAAAATATGAAGAGGGAGGTATTACTCTGTGGTCCAAAAAGTCGCCTATGAGATTAGCCTTTCTCAAACTTTTCAACACAGAGGAACCCTTGAACTAACTTTCTGGTCCCAGGAAACCCCTGCTAATAATTACTGTTGGCCAGTAACACACCTCCTGTATTAGAGTTCCTCCACTCTGGATGAAGGGGCACTTTTGGACAGTAGCATTGTAAGTTTGGGAGGAGGGTAACATTAGATGTACTAGCAGATTTAAATGGACTTGACTAACAAATTGAAGCTGAATTACAGCTGATCGACTTCTGTACAAGTAGCCTTCTGGTATTTTTCTGCTCAATCAACACTGCAGGCTTTAGCCGTCAGCGCTGATCAGTGTATTCTGTTGGCGGTGAAATATCCCTGCTGTCAGAATACCATGACTTGGCGGGCAGGATTCCCTAATCAACATCAATTTGTGTGGAAGGGGGACCATCAGGTAAAAATAAAGGAAAAAAAAAGCCTAAAGAAAGAATGCAGCCACCAAATCTAAAATTGGTTTGTTGCAATTTAAAACATTTTTGTTTGGGGGTTTAATGCTGCTTTAAACACAGGGAACCTTGATCTGGGAAGCATAGAGTTTATTTATACTTTCCAAGTAATTTCTCCTGCATTTAAATAAACCAAATGTAGAAGGATAGTATAGTCTCAATATTAAAACCCTACGGACTAAGACTAGGATGCCATCAAAGTTCATGTGTGTGTAAAGGCAGGTGTCTCAATACTTTTGACAATATAGTGTATTTTGTTGCTGGCCATGCTGGTTATTTTACATGATGTACATAATTATTGCAACATATGCTGGAAATCATGTCATTGATTACTATACAGTGAGGACCAGGCAGGAGAGAGTTAATTCTCTACAGCAGTCTCTTTATAATGAGAGAAGATGTATCACAACGGGGATTTCAGGGATTAGCATAACGAACATGTACAAAATGGAAAAAATCAACAGTAGATCTTTTGAAGATTACACTAATACATGGCATGATGTGACAACTTCTTCGTCTTCCCTTGGGCCAAATGCCTTTACAGAAGAACACAGGGTAGCTTGTTAGTATAAGTAGATATCAGGGGGTTGAGTAGTAGCTCTTGAATTTTGCATACTGCTAAATGTGAGCCCAATAAACTTAGACAATACTGTAAACAGAATCCATGATATCAGTGACCCACCAAGTAGTGAAGGCACGATCAGAATAGCAGCTCCAGATTACAGTGTAAATCATTATAGCAAAGTTTGGTTCCCAATTATCCAACCTGCCAGGCATTTTTTTCCTTAAAGTGAACCCGTGGGCAGGCTATGGACATGCAAGTGTTAAATAAAATTGAAAACAGTCCCTCACTGACCTCTGTAGCTACAGAAACTGCAGAGAAATTCATTCAGAACCACAGCAGAATCCCTGAAAGTGATTGTAAAAGTTTGCATTTTTTTTTTAAATAACATGTTATACTTACCTGCTCAACCAATGATTGATCACTATACTGACCCGCTGCCAGCACCATTTGAGCGCTGTGACCAATCACAGCAGATCATATGACAATTATAAACAATGGATGGCTTCCTTTTATGTCATCCATTGTATACAATTGTGTTGCTAGCTGTGATTGGTCACAGTGGTCACATGGTACAGACAGGGCCAATCACAGGCAATCTGTACCATGTGATTAGCTTTGGCCAATCACAGATAATCACAACAAAAACACTGAATGAATCAGTTTTATTCATTAAAAATGGTTGCTTATACCAATGAAATCCCTTGGTATAAGCAATCATAATGTGTAAAAAAAAATCCTGATCACTTCCCCTAGGGAAGTATAGTGTTACTATGGTAGCACTGTATTGCTCTGGTCAAAGTGTGTTTTTTTACATACTGTCACCTGTCAATTTCCCTGATCACCGCCACACCAGTTATATGATAGCGGCGTACTGCACTGGTGACAGAATGTAAAAAAAAAAAAATTGTAATTTTTTTTTTTTCATTTCTTAATTTTCCACAAAATTGTGACAAAAAATTACAGCTTCAAAAAACTGCCATGCCTCTTACTAGGTACATTGGACTTTGAAATATTTTCACCAAGGAAAGGTATCAGAATACACTTTGACCTAAATTTATGAAGATTATTTATTTGCAAATTATATAACAGAAACAAAGAAAAGCGTGTTATTTTCAGAATTTTCAGCTTTTTTTTCATTTATTTAGCAAAAAATAAAAAAAACCCAGTGGTGATTAAATACCACCAAAAGAAAAATGGATTTTCAAAACAGCTTACCTGTAAAATCCTTTTCTTGAAGTACATCACAGGACACAGAGCACCATAATAATGACTATCTGGGTTATATGCTACCTTTAGGTGATTGGACACTGGCAACCAATAGTAAGAAGGTTCCTCCCATATAACCCCTCCCCTACGGGAAGTACCTTTAGTTTTGTAGCAAGCAATGAAGATCCCAAAAAAGAAGGGAGGGACCTCTGTGTCACATGATGTACTGGTAAGCTGTTTTAAAAATCCATTTTTCTTTATCGTACATCACGGGACACAGAGCACCATAATAATGACTATCTGGGATGTCCTAAAGCAATGCATTTGAGGGGAGGGAACATAGTATTCCTAGACCCCATTCAGGCCCAGGACTTATAAAGCTGTTTGCAGCACTCTGTGGCCAAAAACAGTCTCCCTTTGAGATCTAACATCCAGCTGGTAAAACCTGGTGAACGTATGAACCGAAGACCAAGCGGACGCTTTGCAAACCTGAGCCATAGACACCTGTTGGTGCACTGCCCATGATGCACTAACTCCTCTAGTGGAGTGAGCTTTGAGATACCGAGGTGGAACCTTGCCTCTCAACTCATAAGCCTGGATAATGACCTGGCGAATCCACCTAGAAATAGTTGAACTAGTTGCTGCCTTCCATCATGGCGGATAGAGCCTCTGAGGACGTTCAAGGACCGGGTCCCCCTCTGTTTGGGGTCCACACCCTTGGACCTGTAAGGCACCCTTCTGGTTCCCTTGGGCAAGTAATAGACCAGGAATACCATATAACAAGGGTCCAGCGCCATAAAGGACACATTACAGGTAAAACCTCGTTCTTGAACCGAGGCTCGGGTACCAACCACTTTAGCTTTCCTTGCCATCCGAATGGATCCGATTATAACATCCTCATTGGGACATCATTGAAGAATTTGAAGAGCTTCAACAGCCATGACCTTCAAGACATTAGCAAAAAACTAAAGGTACTTCCCGTAGGGGAGGGGTTATATGGGAGGAACCTTCTTACTATTGGTTGCCAGCGTCCAATCACCTAAAGGTAGCATATAACCCAGATAGTCATTATTATGGTGCTCTGTGTCCTGTGATCTATGATAAAGAAAGCTCCATTTGTGTGAAAAAAAAGATCAAAATTTCTTATGGGTAAAGTGTTGCATGACCGCGCAATTGTCATTTAAAGTATGACAGAGCTGAAAGCTTAAAATTGGTTTGGGCAGGAAGGGGGTGAAAGTGCCCAGTATTGAAGTGGTTAAAGGTAGGTTAAAAAAAAAAAAAAACATGTCATACTTACCTGCTCTGTGCAGTGCTTTTGCACAGAGCAGCCCTAATCCTACTTTTCTTGGGTCCCCTGCCAGCACTCCTGGCCCTTCCCTCCTGCCGATTGCCCCCATAGCAAGCAACTTGTTATGGGGGCACCAGAGCAGGCTCCCTCCTGAGCCGCTGCTCTGTGTATACATTCACACACAAAGTATCCCAGCTTTCTCCTCATTGGCTCACTGGCTGTGATTGACAGCAGTGAGAGTCAATGGCTCTGCTGCTCTCTCAGCCAATGAGGAAGAGACCCAGGAGAGCTGCTGCTGGATCGGGATTGGGCTCAGGTAAGTATTAGGAGAGCTGCTGCACACAGAAGGTTTGTTACCTTCATGCATAGAATGTGTGAAGGTAAAAGACCTTGAGCTCTTACAACCACTTTAAGGTAAAAAACCTTCAGCCTTTAGAAGAACTTGAAATTCTTTGAGTTGTTCTCTCAGCAGCTCAGATCTTTCCTTCCTGTTTTCACTTCCAAGCAGTGACTCAGCTCACCCTGCTTCCTCCTCCTAGCATTGACCTAGCTCATTCTGCTTGCTTCTCCCAGAGTTGACTCAGCTCGCCCTGCTTCCTCCTCTTAGCAATGACCTAGCTCATTCTGCTTCCTTCTCCCAGAAGTGACTCAGCTCACCCTGCTTCCTCCTCCTAGCATTGACCTAGCTCATTCTGCTTGCTTCTCCCAGAGTTGACTCAGCTCGCCCTGCTTCCTCCTCTTAGCAATGACCTAGCTCATTCTGCTTCCTTCTCCCAGAAGTGACTCAGCTCACCCTGCTTCCTCCTCTTAGCAATGACCTAGCTCATTCTGCTTCCTTCTCCCAGAAGTGACTCAGCTCACCCTGCTTCCTCCTCCTAGCATTGACCTAGCTCATTCTGCTTCCTTCTCCCAGAAGTGACTCAGCTCACCCTGCTTCCTCCTCTTAGCATTGACCTAGCTCATTCTGCTTCCTTCTCCCAGAAGTGACTCAGCTCATCCTGCTTCCTCCTCTTAGCAATGACCTAGCTCAATCTGCTTCCTTCTCCCAGAAGTGACTCAGCTCACTCTGCTTCCTCCTCTTAGCAATGACCTAGCTCATTCTGCTTCCTTCTCCCTGAAGTGACTCAGCTCACCCTGCTTCCTCCTCTTAGCATTGACCTAGCTCATTCTGCTTCCTTCTCCCAGAAGTGACTCAGCTCACCCTGCTTCCTCCTCCTAGTATTGACCCAGCTCATTCTGCTTCCTTCTCCCAGAAGTGACTCAGCTCACCCTGCTTCCACCTCCTAGCAATGACCTAGCTCAATCTGCTTCCTTCTCCCAGAAGTGACTCAGCTCACTCTGCTTCCTCCTCTTAGCAATGACCTAGCTCATTCTGCTTCCTTCTCCCAGAAGTGACTCAACTCACCCTGCTTCCTCCTCTTAGCATTGACCTAGCTCATTCTGCTTCCTTCTCCCAGAAGTGACTCAGCTCACCCTGCTTCCTCCTCCTAGTATTGACCCAGCTCATTCTGCTTCCTTCTCCCAGAAGTGACTCAGCTCACCCTGCTTCCACCTCCTAGCAATGACCTAGCTCAATCTGCTTCTTTCTCCAAGAAGTGACTCAGCTCACCCTGCTTCCTCCTCCTAGCAATGACCTAGCTCATTCTGCTTCCTTCTCCCAGAAGTGACTCAGCTCACCCTGCTTCCTCCTCTTAGCAATGACCTAGCTCATTCTGCTTCCTTCTCCCAGAAGTGACTCAGCTCACCCTGCTTCCTCCTCCTAGCATTGACCTAGCTCATTCTGCTTCCTTCTCCCAGAAGTGACTCAGCTCACCCTGCTTCCTCCTCTTAGCATTGACCTAGCTCATTCTGCTTCCTTCTCCCAGAAGTGACTCAGCTCACCCTGCTTCCTCCTCCTAGTATTGACCCAGCTCATTCTGCTTCCTTCTCCCAGAAGTGACTCAGCTCACCCTGCTTCCATCTCTTAGCAATGACCTAGCTCATTCTGCTTCCTTCTCCCAGAAGTGACTCAGCTCACTCTGCTTCCTCCTCTTAGCATTGACTTAGCTCATTCTGCTTCCTTCTCCCAGAAGTGACTCAGCTCACCCTGCTTCCTCCTCTTAGCATTGACCTAGCTCATTCTGCTTCCTTCTCCCAGAAGTGACTCAGCTCACCCTGCTTACTCCTCCTAGCATTGACTTAGCTCATTCTGCTTCCTTCTCCCAGAAGTGACTCAGCTCACTCTGCTTCCTCCTCTTAGCAATGACCTAGCTCATTCTGCTTCCTTCTCCCAGAAGTGACTCAGCTCACCCTGCTTCCTCCTCTTAGCATTGACCTAGCTCATTCTGCTTCCTTCTCCCAGAAGTGACTCAGCTCACCCTGCTTCCTCCTCCTAGTATTGACCCAGCTCATTCTGCTTCCTTCTCCCAGAAGTGACTCAGCTCACCCTGCTTCCACCTCCTAGCAATGACCTAGCTTAATCTGCTTCCTTCTCCCAGAAGTGACTCAGCTCACTCTGCTTCCTCCTCTTAGCAATGACCTAGCTCATTCTGCTATCTTCTCCCAGAAGTGACTCAGCTCACCCTGCTTCCTCCTCTTAGCATTGACCTAGCTCATTCTGCTTCCTTCTCCCAGAAGTGACTCAGCTCACCCTGCTTCCTCCTCCTAGTATTGACCCAGCTCATTCTGCTTCCTTCTCCCAGAAGTGACTCAGCTCACCCTACTTCCACCTCCTAGCAATGACCTAGTTCAATCTGATTCCTTCTCCAAGAAGTGACTCAGCTCACCCTGCTTCCTCCTCTTAGCATTGACCTAGCTCATTCTGCTTCCCACTCCCAGAAGTGACTCAGCTCACCCTGCTTCCTCCTCCTAGTATTGACCTAGTTCATTCTGCTTCCTTCTCCCAGAAGTGACTCAGCTCACCCTGCTTCCTCCTCCTAGCATTGACCTAGCTCATTCTGCTTTCTTCTCCCTGAAATGACTCAGCTCACCCTGCTTCCTCCTCCTAGAATTGACCTCAGCTCACCCTGCTCTTTCCAAGCAGTGACTGGGCTATCTTTATCTGCCCTGCCAGTGGTGACTCTGCTCACTCTTTTCACTGTGGAAGCAGCGACTCCTCTCACTGTATTCCACCTGCCACCTCTTTCTGCTTCTTCTCCCAGCAGTGACTCATATTTCTGCTTCTTTTCCCAGCAGTAAATTACCTCTTTCTGCTTCTTCTCCCAGCAGTGACTAATTTTCCTGCTTCTTTTCCCAGCAGTAAATTACCTCTTTCTGCTTCTTCTCCCAGCAGTGACTCAGCCCCTTTCCAGTTTGTTCCTCCCTATTATAAACATAGAGCTCTGGGAGGGGGAAAAGCTTGAGTTGAGCCCTCTTGAACAACTTTAAAGTGCTACTAAACCCACAACAGTAAAATAAGTCTGTATATGCAGTAAAGCATCCTTGTTTTTCTCACTGTGGAACCTAAGGGGTTAATCCTCTGCATTTTGTAAAAAGGCTGATCCTGTATGCATAGATCCTCCACTGTCCTCGGGGCTTTTTTTCAGTGGGAACGCAGGGGAACGCAGTTCCAGCACTGTATGTATGTAATAGCAAGGGGTGTGGGGTGTGATGGAGGGTTTATTGATGCTGGCTGATCTATTGTCACTGGTGGGGATCTGTATTTTTGTGATGGTCTATTGATGCTGGTGAGGGATCTATTGTTGCTGGGGGGATCTTATGTTGTTGGTAGGGATCTACTGTTGAGGTAGAGGTCTATCATTGTTTGCTACTGGAGGGTCTATTGTTGCTGGTTGCTGGGAGAGCCGTTGTTGCTACTGGAGGGGGGGGGGGTAATGCTGCTTGGGTGGATCTTTTGTTGCTGGGTGTGGTATTTTGTTGTTGGTGGGAGATGGGTAGGGGGTGGAACCAAGGGACAGTGCTCATAGATGGGGAAGGGGGCAGAGACAAGTAGTGACTCAGAAGGGGGGACTTCCTGCACCTATTCTGTCCCCAATATATTTCCTGATAATACAGAGCCAGGGGAAAGGCTGCACATGCTAAGTTTGGTGTGTTTTGCTAAAGAGTTTTTTTTCTTGGGAGGGTGCATGTGACCAGCACAGGGCCAATTAGCACTATACAGAATAGAGCAGGGGTCTCAAACTGGCGGCCCTCCAGCTGTTGCGAAACTACAAGTCCCATGAGGCATTGCAAGGCTGACAGTTACAAGCATGACTCCCTCAGGCAGAGGCATGATGGGACTTGTAGTTTCGTAACAGCTGGAGGGCCGCCAGTTTGAGACCCCTGGAATAGAGGGTCAGGGGTCCTGGATCCTGATAGGACAGCCAGAGTAGAATGAAAACTTCTCCTACAAACTTTAACCAGACACTCATAGAAGTCACAACTGCTGTATACTGCTGATGATAAAAGGTATTTAGTAGTTTATATTTACAGGCGGTCCCCTAGTTACAAACATCTGACTTACGAACGACTCCTACTTACAAACGGAGGGAGACAACAAGAAGTGAGAGGAAATCTCCCTTAGGAAAGGAAATTCACTCCTGTAAGATTTATTATGGGAAAAAAGTACCTCCACCGATGCTTTATCACCAAGGCTTGTTTCCACAACAACCCAAAATTTTCAAAATCCAATTGTCATTGGGATAGAAAGTGAGGTGAAATCTTCTGAACAGGGGCACAGACAGCAAAACAAACATTACAGGGGTGTTAACCCTTCCCTATGCTATCCAAAAAGCTTAAAAATATTTTTTTTGGCTGGAGCTACACTTAAAAAATGTACCTGTTCCGACTTAAACAGATCCAACTTAAGATCAAACCTTGTTTGTAACCCAGGGACCGTCTGTACTAAAATAATTGCATTTCCATGTTCTGTGTACTGTAGGAGACCAGACATAGGGTCCTGGGGTTTAGTAACACTTTAAAAATTCTGCTGTGAACTTTGGGAATTCATTTTTCCACAGTACCTGCAACTACAGACATCAGTGAGGGCTTGAGGAGATATAGCCAGTGGCACTAGTATCTGCACCTATAAACATGTATGCTTGGCCAATACAAGTGTACATAGGGCTGCACACTCTGCTATCAATTGTTCAGTAGTTAGAGATCCACTTCCAATGATCTGAACCTCCTTTTGTATATCTAGGGACACCTGTAGAACCCCAAAAAATGGGGGGGGGGGGGGGACACGCTTCACTCAGAAAATTGAAGGTTATTTTTTCAACTTGTTAGTGTATAGGTTCATAACACATCACTGGTCACCGCTGCAGAAGTTAGCAATACGAAACCCGGCCAATCAATATTCGGGTCTTACAGTCATTACCTTCCAGAACCCATCTGGGCATTAAATGATCAACCTCAAAGTTCTTAAATAATTCAAACCTTTTTTTCTCTCTGGGCTGAAAATTCCCTGTTGCATGGCAGAAAGCTCCATCTAGTACTAGCAGTTCAGAGATTAATTAGATTTTAGCACAAATGTATGCTATAGTGAAGGCCTATTTACCTCTGTGATTTGTCTGTATGTGTGGGAGGCAAGATAGGAAGCTGTACAGTGCCCTCTCCAAGTGAAATGGAATGTGCTTCCGAATCCAAGGGATAGGAAATGTCATGTCAATGTACTTCTCAACAAGGCCATTGCAGTGCAGACATGTCATCCATTATTTTGCTAGTGAATTAGTATATAGCACTATATATAAATAGTATATAATTAGTATAAGGAAAGGGGAAAAATGTCCCCCCCAATTTTTTTTTTATATAGTGAACTTGGTTGATTTCTCCCAACTTAGACCCACCTCCAACTGTTGTGATCAGATGAATGCATTAAAGTGGTTGTAAACCCTCCAATACAACTTAAGCTCTTTGAAATGTAGATAGCACAGGCAGCTGATCGCTGCCTGTGAAAGTGCACTCACTGTTTTAGTTGCCATAGAAATCGTCCTGCAGTGTTTAGTGACGTCAGCCGCGTTTGCGCATTAGGTATATTGATTAACGGCACACTATGTGTGCTGATTCTCTCTCCCCTGCATGCCGTGTCATTAGCTTCCTCTGAGAACGGCACAGAGGTGAGTCTCGCAATGCATCAATGGATTCGCTCTGTTGCTGTAGTAACGGCAACCGAGCTAGAAGCTCGGTTTCGACGCTATGGCGCATGCGCGAGGTTTGGACAGGGAAGCATAGTAAGGGCGGAAATGACGTCCACAAACTATTCAACATACAGGAGTTACAATGGCGTGGCCAATACCCGGAAGTCACGAAATAATATAAAAGAGAAATAAGGCATTTTCAAAGCTCATTTTTTCATTTATACTTTAAAGCATATATATATTTAAAAAAAAAAAAGAAAAAACGTACTGGGTTTACTTCCTCTTTAACATCTGCCTATTTATATATTTATTAACAAGTCTGTTTATTAATATTTACTCCCAGTAAAGTAGATGAACTGCATTATGCAACAAAACCCTACTTTATAACTCCATTTAACATTTTTCTTTTTTTTTTCTGGTTTATTGAAACTTAAACATTTTTATTTGATTACATGAGCTATTACTGTACCCTCTTGCCAAACTCTGTCATAATTTATTCTTCTCTTTCTATAACTCTATATGCATTTATGTTGAAAAAATTGTACTTTTGTTCTAAATAAAAATTACTTGGTTAAAATAAAAAAACTGATGCAAGCAGATAAGAAAAGTTGCTCTTATAGTACAAACACAAGCAGTTCAGAGTACCACATGGTGATTTGTGGTAAAATCCTGCACAACCGCAAACAAATAAAATAAAAATTCTGACATGGAGAAAGATTCGAATTTTGAGGGTAGCTATGGCTTGAGCTCTGAGTTCATTTCTGCTCTAAGTATTTACATACAGTATTTACCTGGGTTCCGGGGTTCCTGGAGCGTTCTTCACTACAAATGACCTATGTACAGACACGTCATGGTGCTTAACTGCTGCCGGGCAATTAAATGCACTACAGATGGGCCCATGTTTAATTTAAGTTTGCTTTTTTATCCTTTTATTCTCATTTCAAAAAAAATATTTATAAGAAAATGCCTCTGACTCTGCTCATTATTCACGATTGTGTTGGGAAGAGTGAATTTAATGAAGAAATGGCAAGTTAATCAAGGGACTTTTTTTTATAAGAGAGCTCATCCATCTGTGCTGTGAATTCCATGATTACTGGAATGTACTTTAAAAGACATATGGTATAAACATGTGCCTGTTTCCATCATATGTAAATAAAAGAATGGTGCCATAACCGATTCTTTATTTGACAAAAATAGTCTTAAAAATCTGCAACAGAATGGCACATTGATATCAATATTATGTGATGGTACAATATGTTCCAGCAATAATGCTGCCGAGATTGTTAGAAGGAGATGCAGCAGAAAGTAGTTACCAAATTTTATTAAGCAAATGTGAATAGAAACAATAAACACAGCAACCGAGTGAATACTCTATAACACAGTGATGAATTTACACAGATATAAAATGCAGCAATTAATCCAGCTCTCTAATCATTAAATTTATTTTTTAAATGCATGCAGTGTACTTGAATTTGACCTGGTATCAGACTCTTTCAGTCCCTGTACAGCAGGACTGGAACGTGAGAGTTAAAAGTAACACAATCAGTTCATGTGCTGACACACTAACCCTGGCACTGACCTAGATCAAACCTTCATCTAGGTATTTTTTGGGGATTATTTTATTATTATTAATATATTATATTATTATATTATATCATTAATATATATATATATATATATATATATCTATATATATATATATATATATATCTATATATATAGATAGATATATATATATATATATAGATAGATATATAGATATATATAGATAGATATATAGATATTTTCTCAACTAAAGATTTTATTGTAACAAAACAAAGAGAAACCGTACAGTTTACATAGAAAAACCAGCAACGATCCTTACAGTCATTACAGAAATATATCATCAATCGACATGGAATCAAGGCATATATAGTGCAATAGTACAAGCCGTGCACGTATCACTCAGTATTCATTAGGATTGGATACAAGTCACCGTTTACCCCAAACGTCTTCATTGCTTTATCGCAACACATGAGGTCTGCCTCCCACACATCAAGATGCTAATGCCGCGTACACACGAGCGGACTTTCTATCCTACTTGGTCCGGCACACTTTCCGACGGACTTTGTCCGCCAGGTGCGCCGGACTTTAAAACGAACGGACTTGCCCACACACGCCGGGATTTTCCGGCGGGCTAAGTCCGCCCGTCTTTCCGACGGACTTTCGCCGGAGTTCCGGCGGACTTTCAGAATGAACGGACTTGCCCACACACGGACAAGTCCGTTCATTTTGAACGTGACTCAGGTGCGACGGGACTAGAAAAGGATGTCAATCTTGCCGCTTTTATCGGCTAGATTGACACCTTGCGAGCCCCGTCGCGGGGCATACCAGGCCCTTAGGTCTGGTATGGATTATAAAGGGGAACCCCGCTACGCCGAAAAAACGGCGTGGGGTCCCCCCTAAAATCCATACCAGACCCCGATCCGAGCACGCAGCCTGGCCGGTCAGGAAAGGGGGTGGGGACGAGCGAGCGCCCCCCCCCCTCCTGAACCGTACCAGGCCGCATGCCCTCAACATGGGGGGTGGGTGCTTTGGGGGAGGGGGGCGCCCTGCGCCCCCCCCCCCAAAGCACCTTGTCCCCATGTTGATGAGGACAAGGGCCTCTTCCCGACAACCCTGGCCGTTGGTTGTCGGGGTCTGCGGGCGGGGGCTTATCGGAATCTGGGAGCCCCCTTTAATAAGGGGGCCCCCAGATCCCGGCCCCCCACCCTATGTAAATGAGTATGGGGTACATGGTACCCCTACCCATTTACCTAGGAAAAAAGTGTAAGTAATAAAACACACCACACAGGTTTTTAAAATATTTTATTAAACAGCTCCGGGGGGGGGGTCTTCTTCCGGCTTCGGGGGTCCCTCCGCTTCATCTTCTCCCGGCGTCCGGTTGGTTCTTCTCCGCTCTCCGGCCTCTTCTCCCGGTGTCGCAGGTCTTCGGCCGGCCCCTCCGCTCTCTTCATGTAGCTCTATTGCGAGCGGAGGTCCGGACTTCTGGGCTTCTTGGCTTCTTGGCTTCTTGGCTTCTTGGCTTCTCTTCTCTTCTCTTCTCTTCCCCCAGATGTTGACACGACGCTCTCTCCGGCTGGACTGGTCTCTGAGGGCTGCGTTGTGACTTATATAGGCGGAGACCCCGCCCCCATATGATGTCACAGTCCCTGGGCATGCTGGGACTGTGACGTTTTAGGGGGCGTGGTCGGGGGGCGTGGTCGACCACGCCCCTAAAACGTCACAGTCCCAGCATGCCCAGGGACTGTGACATCATATGGGGGCGGGGTCTCCGCCTATATAAGTCACAACGCAGCCCTCAGAAACCAGTCCAGCCGGAGAGAGCGTCGTGTCAACATCTGGGGGAAGAGAAGAGAAGCCAAGCCAAGCCAAGAAGCCAAGAAGCCCAGAAGTCCGGACCTCCGCTCGCAATAGAGCTACATGAAGAGAGCGGAGGGGCCGGCCGAAGACCTGCGACACCGGGAGAAGAGGCCGGAGAGCGGAGAAGAACCAACCGGACGCCGGGAGAAGATGAAGCGGAGGGACCCCCGAAGCCGGAAGAAGACCCCCGAAGCCGGAGGAAGATCCCCCCCGGAGCTGTTTAATAAAATATTTTAAAAACCTGTGTAGTGTGTTTTATTACTTACACTTTTTTCCTAGGTAAATGGGTAGGGGTACCATGTACCCCATACTCATTTACATAGGGTGGGGGGCCGGGATCTGGGGGCCCCCTTATTAAAGGGGGCTCCCAGATTCCGATAAGCCCCCGCCCGCAGACCCCGACAACCAACGGCCAGGGTTGTCGGGAAGAGGCCCTTGTCCTCATCAACATGGGGACAAGGTGCTTTGGGGGGGGGGGGCGCAGGGCGCCCCCCTCCCCCAAAGCACCCACCCCCCATGTTGAGGGCATGCGGCCTGGTACGGTTCAGGAGGGGGGGGGGCGCTCGCTCGTCCCCACCCCCTTTCCTGACCGGCCAGGCTGCGTGCTCGGATCGGGGTCTGGTATGGATTTTAGGGGGACCCCACGCCGTTTTTTCGGCGTAGCGGGGTTCCCCTTTATAATCCATACCAGACCTAAGGGCCTGGTATGCCCCGCGCTCGCCGCAATAGGAAGATTTGTTTTTCCTATTGCAGCGAGCGCGAGATGCAATACCATCCCCTCGTGTCGTATTTGGTCTGTCGGACCAGCCTACACACGAGCGGGCTTTCCGTCGGACCAGCACACACACGAGCGGACTTTCCGCCCGAAACTGAGTCCGACGGAAAGATTTCAAACATGTTTGAAATCTAGGTCCGGCGGGCTTTTGGGAAGAAGTCCGCCGGAAAAGTCCGCCGCCGCCCACACACGGGCGGATTGTCCGGCACACTCTGGTCCGCCGGACCAAGTATGCCGGAAAGTCCGACCGTGTGTACGCGGCATTAGAATTCCTCCCAATGCCTGCCTTCACCTCTAGGTTACCTAAACAATTATGACAATAGCCTGTCCAGCACTAGGTCAATAGGCAAAATGCCGGGGGTATCTAACCAGGGCGACCATAGTTTATCAAATTTATTTGAGCGTCCCCATTATTATTAATATTTAATTTATTTTTTTCACACACACTTTTTATTTTTTATTTTCTCGGCAAAGAGAGAGAGAGAGATACAACGTTTCTATTACTCTGCTGATGTATGTTCTATAGCAGCCATCGGACGTCTGGACTATAAATCTGTGTCTGCACAGCTCTGATTGGCGCTGTGTCAGTCACATGACATAAAAGAAGGCTTTCAGAATAGACAATCAAAATAAATAATTAAGAGCAACAAAATGTTTTTACCCACTTGAGCTCCGGAAAGTTTTACCCCCCCCCCCCCCCCCTTCATGACCAGAGCACTTTTTGCTATTCAGCACTTTAACTGGCAATTGCGCGGTCATCGTTTCTTGATGCCCTTAAAATGCCAGGACAAAATAAATACCCCCAAATGACCCGTTTTTTTTTTTTACCAGTGCAGTACAGCGTCATCATATAACTGGTGTGGGCACTGACTGCTGACAGTATGTTAACCACTTGCTTACTGGGCACCTAAACCCCCCTCCTGCCCAGACCAATTTTCAGCTTTTAGCGCTGTCACTCTTTGAATGACAATTGCACGGTCATACAACACTGTACCCAAATGAAATTTTTATCATTTTTTCCCCCACAAATAGAGCTTTCTTTTGGTGGTATTTGATCACCTCTGGGTTTTTTATTTTTTGTTAAAAAAATTCAAAAAGACCAAACTAAAAAAAAAAAAAATACAAAACCGTTTCATATTTTGTTTATAAATTGTTTATTGTTTGTTTATATTTTGTTAATAAATTTCGCAAACAGTTTTTCTCCTTCATTGATGTACGCTGAGGCTACACTGATGGGCATTGATAGACTGCACTGATGGGCACCGATAGGCTGCATTGATGGGCACTGATAAGGCGACACTGATGGGCACTGATAAGGTGGCACTGATGGGCACTAATAGGCGGCACTGGTGGGCACTGATGAGGTGGCACTGGTGGGCACTGAGATGTGGCACTGATGGGTGGCACTGAAGGGCATTGATAGGTGGCACTGAAGGGCACTAATAGGTGGCACTGATAGCTGGCACTGATAGCTGGCAGTGATGGGCACTGATGGGTGGCAGTGATGGGCACTGATGGGTGGCAGTGATAAGCACTGATCGGCACTGGTAGGCAACACTGATAGGCAGCACTGCTAGGTGGCACTGATGAGGCACTGATTGGCACCACTGGTGGGCATTGATAGGTGGTCACTCGTGGGCATTGATAGGTGGTACTGATGTACTGGTGGGCACTGATTGGTGGGCACTGTGGGCACATATAAGGCGGCTTTGCCTCTCCCTGCTCGGGACCGATGTCCCTTCAACAGAAGCCGGTGATTAGCTTTTTTTTCTCCTTGCGTTGTCAGCGTGAGAAGAAAAAAAAAAAAGATTACCTATCCTCTGTTTACATCACGTGATCAGCTGTCATCGGCTGACAGCTGATCACGTGGTAAGGGGCCCCTTATTCCGATCTGTGATCACCTGAGTCTCATTGACTCGTGTGATCACAGCGCGTACCGCGCACGCCCTGCAGGGGGGCATGGCCAGCTTGCAAAGGGGAGGACGACTATTGACGCCCTCCTGGCAAAGCAGATCCGCACTGTAGCCGTCATTCGGCTATAGCACGGATCTAAAGTAGTTAAAAAAAGTATATTTTTTTTAATTACATCTTTTAAACTTTTTTTAATCTTTTTTTTTTTTATCTTTTTTTTTACATACTATAATCAGAGTAGTTCAGTGTCACCATAGTAATACTGTACTACTCTGTGGGGGGGGGGTTATATTTTTTACACTTTGATTGCTGTAACAATGATGATCATTGTAACAGCAATGAATTGTCCTGTCAGGATTAGGTAACATTCATAACAGATGTGATTACTAGTGATTTGATTGTGATTGGCTAAAACTAGCACCACATGGTACAGGGTGCTGTGATTGGCCCAGGTGCCATAGGAAACACAGCTATTATGAATGAATTCATTCATAACAACTTTGTTGACCTTGTGATCGCATAGCGATCACAAGATCACCAGTCCGTGGGCACCTCAATCCCTGCACCCATAACCCAGAACAGGCTGTATGATGTACATGTATGTAATCCAGCCTGCCTGTGCCGCCCGCTCACAGAAAAAGTATTGTGGGCGGTCGGCAAGTGTTTAAAGCTAATTACAAATCTATATTTCCAAGAAAAATTGTATTCTTTTTGCAATAACATGCTGTAGGCGGAGTTTAAGTTGACTTACAATAGCTTTCATACGCTAACAAGATCTGGAGAAAGCATTTACAGGCTGTGTCACACCCCTCCAGCCTGTGTCTAGGGTGTGTATGTTCTGGGACTACCAGGGAGGTGAAGCCTTCATCAATCACCATCTCATCTCCCGCCCTCATTGTGCTTAGGAATACGACGACAAGAAGTAGGGAGGGGAGTGTCATTTACCACTGTGTATACACCCACATGTGTAATTCTATATTCATGTGGGCTGCACAGATAAGAAAAAGGAGGAAATTGATAGCTTAGAAGGAAACTGAAACTGGAGGATGCTCAGTAGATGTGGCAATGGCTTTTCTACACAATCTCAGGTTGCAGAGGGGACACAGACAAGGAGGAAGGGACAGTGAACAGCAGGATCAACCAGTTTTTTTGCAATCTACAGAAAACGAATGCTCTAGTGGCAAAGTGAGTATGAACATATGTAATGTGTAATATAACATGTATTGACAGTTTATAATGATTTGGATTTAAATAGTAACTTCACTTTTGTTGAGAAATAAGTATTCCCCTCTGGGTGATCTATGTACATTGCAGGGATTTTAACAAACTTTGTTGCAGATTCCTACTTTTTGTTATGCTGAAAAAATAGCTGTTTGTTTGCCTGTGTCTGACTGTGGAAAGTGAATCTAAGGGGAGTGTCTTTTTGATTATCAATCTGCTACTGCACTTGCAGAGTTCTAATGAGGAAAGTGGCAGAGTCTGTATCCCTTTAGATGTGATTTCCCTTTGTGGCTATGTTATCAAAAATGCCATTTTCGCTGCAGGAGATGCCCAAAATCGGACTTGTATCTTAGTGCAGACTACTGGGAAAATCAGTAAGCCAATCATTCAACAGGAAATGAGGTATCCGAGGGTTTTCATATACACCATCATTGTACAGGTAGCCATTTTGCAGTGCAATTTACAGAAAATTACAGCGCTGCAGATTGAAAACGTAAGGTAATTTAACATTCAGGTACAATATGACTTGTGTAGCAATTGCATACGCTATAATCATTTTTTTAAATTTGCTATTTTTTTTCCTCACAAAAGTGGAGTTAGCATTGAATTGCTTCCCACCCAGCCTTTAGTACAATGATGGCCAAGCGGGATTGCTGCCATGCTGGGTGGACATCATATGACATCCTCCCAGTATCGGAGCCTCACTGTGACGCGCTCTGTCACCAGCTGTGTCACCATGTGATCTCTGTGAGCAACTCTGTAATAAAAAAGGAAAACAAATATTTAAAAATACAGAGAAAAAAATTATTAAAACCTTTTTTTTTTTTTTTTTTTTTACATACTGTCACCAGTCAGTGTCCCTGTTCATTGCCACACCAGTTATATGTTGACCCTGTACTGTGCTGGTGACAGTTTGTAAAAAAAAAAAAAATATTTTCCAAAAAATTGTGACAAAAAATGTACAACTTCAAATAACTTGCCATGCCCCTTTCTAAATACCTTGGACTGTCTACTTTCCAAAAAGGGGTCATTTGGGGGGTATTTGTACTATCCTGGCATTTTAGGGCCTCAAAAAATTAGATAGGCCATCAGTATATCAGGATTGATTGATTTTCAAATATATACCATAGTTTGTGGACTCTATAGGGCCTTTCACACTAATAATTTTTGCCTGCTTTTTTACCTTTACCAAAAAAAAAAAAAAAAAGGAAAAATGTTTTCTTTTAAATCTTCTGGGACTATTCATACCTCTGCGCTGTGAGTGAAAAGTCCTGCATGCTGCATCTCTGCACCAAAAACGCAGCATCCCTTTGAAATGAATGGAAATTGCGGTCAAATCATGGTAAAAACACACCCCCGATTTGCGTTTTTGGTGCTTTTTTGAGTCACATGTACATTTTTCACAGGTGCAGGTGGCCCAAAAATGCATCTGAAACACATCAAAATTGCGATTTTGCTACAGAGCAGTGTGAAAGGGGCCTATAAAACTTTTACATAGACTAAATAATATACATGGATTTGGGTTATTTTACCAAAGAAATGTAGCAAAATACATTTTAACCTAAATTTGTAAAGAAAGATTTTTTATTTGTAAAATTTTATAACAGAAACAAAGAAAAATACATTTTTTCCCCTAAATTTTCAGTCTTTTTTAATTTATGTAGTAAAAAATAAAAAAAATCCATTGGTGATTAAATACCACCAAAAGAAAGCTCTATGTGTCTCAAAAAAAGAAAAAAGATAAAAATTTAATTTGGGTACAGCGTTGCATCACTAAATTGTCATTCAAAGTGTAACAGTGCTAAAAGCTGAAAATTGGCAAGGAAAGGGCTGAAAGTGTCCGGTATTGAGATGCTTAATGACATTAGATGAATACTACAGAAAAAAAGTTGATTTTGTTGTTTAATCATTTAATAGAATGTTAAAGCGTAACTCCACTTTTGTTGAGAAAATAACATTCCCCTCTGGGTGATCTATGTACTTTGCAAGGATTGTAACAACCTTTGTTGCAGATTCCTACCTTTTGTTATTCTGAAGAAATCCCTCTGTGTTCCTCAGTGCCTCTGTGAGGAGTGGGTCTAATGGGAGTGGTTTCATAATTATCTATCAGGTGTGCAACTGCACAGCACTAATAAGGAAATCTGCTGGGCCTGCATCCCTTTAGATGTGTTCCTACAGGGAGTATCTCACCAAAAATGAAATTTTTGTTGCAGGGGATGCCTGAAATCTGACTTATATCTTAGACCCCATACACACTATACAACTTTTGTTGTCAAATTTCCTTCAGATTTACCAAAACCATGATTGCTGATTGCATATAAATTGAAACTCCTAAGGTTTGACCTCATATTAAATGGTTTTGGTAAATCTGAAGGAAAAAATCTACAGAAAATTGGATAGTGTGTATCCAGCTTAGGCAGACTTCTGGGGAAATTGGTGAGCCAATACCACAAGCAGGAAATTATGTTTATCGGGGGTGGTCAGTTCACATTCTGTGTACAGAACAACTTCAGGTAGCCATATTGCATTACATTTAACCACTTGCCGATCCGGCCGCCGCAGTTTTACTGCGGCAGAATGGCACGGCTGGGCGAAACGACGCTTCAACCTAAGGCCACTAGGGGCCTGCGTGCGCCCGCTGCTCACCCCTGGAGCCGATGCAAGTGCCCGGCGGGCGCAATGACCCTTGGGCTTCTGCGATCACTCGTGACTAACCAAGACTGGGATTTGTGTGTGTAAACACACAGATCCCACTTCTCTGAGGGGAGAAGAGACTGATCGTGTGTTCATACAAAGTATGAACAGCGATCTGTCATCTCCCCTACACAGTCCCCTCCCCCCTTCAGTTAGAACAAAGAGAGGGAACCCAGTTAACCCTTGATCGCCCCCTAGTGTTAACCCCTTTCCTGCCAGTGACATTTTTACAGTAATCAGTGCATTTTTATAGCACCAATCGCTGTATAAATGGCAATGGTGTCAAAAGTGTCCGATGTGTCCGCCATAATGTCGCAGTCCCGATAAAAAACGCAGATCGCCGCCATTACTAGTAAAAAAAAAAATATTGTGTTTCTTTCAAAATTGTCGCTCTTTTTTTTGTTTATAACACAAAAAATAAAAACCGCAGAGATGATCAAATACCCCCAAAGGAAAGCTCTATTTGTGGGAAAAAAAGGACATTTTGTTTTGGTGCAGCACCGCGCGACAGCGCAATTGTCAGTTAAAGCGACGCAGTGCCGAATCGCAAAAAATGGCCTGGTCATTCAGCAGCCAAATCTTCTGGGGCTGAAGCAGTTAAAGAAAATTACAGCGGCTGCAGATTGAAATGGAAAGGTCATTTTTAATAACATCCAATAACAATATGACTTCTGTCGCAATTGTATATGCTATAGTTTTTTTTCTTTAAAAGGTAAGGAGAGAGACAAAGCTCTCAGAAAATTGTGGGATTTGTGTTTGGAGGTAGTGTGTCTGTTATTAAGGTGAGCACCAGAAACAACAATTCATTAAAAAGATATAAATTTATTGAAAGATATCAGATAAAAACAAAACAGCCATAATACATATTTAAGACTGTGAGTTGATGCTTCATACATGAAATCAGATGCGTAGGTATGCAGGGGTAGCCAACATGTTTCGCAAAATGCTTAATCGGGGCATTGCATACATCTATGATTTTATCTAAGTTACATAAGACATATGGGTATTGTCTATCTAGCCATATGCTGGTGTGGTGCATTTTACATTGGCAAGACCAAGCGTCCCTTTGCCAAGCGTATACAAGACCACCTTTACTACCTAGATGCAGGACTATTAAATACCCCAATATGTAAACATGTGTGGCTTAACCACAGCTATAATCCATCATACATTTAATTTTTTGCATTAGAAGTCATTCCAGAGCCTGAATGGGGAGGGGGCTTCGATAAGTAAATCCTCCAGAAAGAGGCAAGGTGGATCTTTAATCAGAGAGCCACCTACCCACCTGGGTTAAATACGGCATTATTATTCAAACCCTTCCTTTAAAATATGCTTCATCTTTACCGGATTACCGGTATATGTGGTGACTGTTTTCGGCCTCATTTACATTTCTCAGTTTTTTTGTTTTTTTTTGTCCTATTCTGCTTGGTTTTGTCTTGCTCTGTACCTAGCATTATCATGATGTGCACATCGCTGGCACTTCTGTCCCTATGTAGGGTGGCATACCCTATATTGACACGACCATTACAATTCGATGTACACTTTTATGATATTTACTGTTTTGTATATACTCTTGTTCCCTATGTTTCATAGGCCAAGTATGTTCGTATACTAGAGATCGCTCCCTACTTGTTCATTTCAATAGATGTGGTCTTTATTAATGGATGATGTCTTCGCTCCATTCCAGCGCTCGCCCGTCATACACCCTGGGGTTGTTGGCTATTGGTGGGGAGATTTGTGTGTCCCTGTCAACGAGGGTGGAGTTTTCGTTCCGCCCTCACATTCAGTACACGCTACCAGCGTGTGACTTATGGCGCTGGCGCACCACTCCCGTCCCTCGGGGCTGGTGCGCATGCACACTTACAGGGACGCCCGGACCTGAAGTGATGACAGGGGTTATTGTTGACCCTTCACTTCCGGTGGGATCGTTGACACTTAAGATGGCAGCATTGGCTTCATGCCGACACACGCATCTTGCTGTCAGTGGTGTAGCACGCTACACACTTCTGCCGGGTTGCTACCCAGGGACTTACTATAATCTACACTATCTACACTACCAGGTAAGGGTCTATCCTTAAAGCCCTTTGGTTTTATTTGTTATTTATTTGAAGGCTGGTAGGTTACAATTACTTTATTCAATTTTTAATCTTTGGTGTCTGCTCCTGTATTTTCCCTATTTCTATGGTCGGTTTAATATATTTAGGGGGGACTTGGCATTTGATTATGCATCCCATTACTGCTACACCGATCCTAAGATTTGCATTATATGAGATCTATTGCTTCAGTATTCATACCATTTCTACTACACAAATTATTTTATTTTATTTTATCCCTCCTTCCGACCTAATTTTGAAGCTTTACTAATTCAAATAAAAATAAATTTAAGCAACACAAAATAAAATATTAGAATAATGTATATAACCACCCATAAAACCTTCATTACGGTACTTACCCCTTATTATAGTATTTCCCTCCTTAGATTAATATCGACAACATTCTAACTATCAACTTTGGTGTTATTACTCCTATTATCCAATACTATTACTATTTTTACAATTAAAATTTTTAGATGATCATATTACCTCAATCTCAGCAAACACGCACGATCCAATTTTCCCACCGGCCACCCCGTTTGGATCTGGCTTCCAATGGGAATTAGCCCCAGTCAGTGTTCCTATGATGGAGGAATACCTGTGCAATATTGAGTTCTAGTCGTTCATTCTTATAGACCAGGTGAGCATATATATAGTTCATGTTGTCATTATACAAAATGTAATGTAATAAAATAATTCATTTTTATCTTTGTTAATGAATTGATAACTGTATGTTTGATATTATACTAATGACATGTCTTATGTCTTATGTAACTTAGATGAAATCATAGATGAATGCAATGCCCCGATGAAGCATTGTGTGAAACATGTTGGCTACCCCTGCATACCTACGCATTTGATTTCATGTATCAAGCATCAACTCACGGTCTTAAATATGTATTATGGCTGTGTTGTTTTTATCTGATATCTTTTAATAAATTTATATCTTTTTAACAAATTGTTGTCTCTTGTGCTCACCTTAATAACAGACACACTACCTCCAAACACAAATCCCACAATTTTCTGAGAGAGCTTTGTCTCTCTCCTTACCTTTTAACTATTACCAGGGATTGTGAGGAATCTGTCTGTTTCTGGAAATTGTCCAACCATGTATTTATACATTTTTTTTCTTTATTTGCTATTTTCTTTCCTCACGAAAGTGGAGTTCCCCTTTAATTTTTTATCGTGTTGTTTTTGGCTGTAGCTCTGCTTTCAATATTGCCTGTGGTCCCAGAAGCTGAGCTTTTCCTATTACTGACTTATTATGCCGGTTCTGGACTATGTAAAGGTGACTATCTTGTTAAAGCTTCAGAGCTTTGCTTCCTTGTGTCAGATCTGTGGATTGGTGATCTGATGGAGCCGAGGGCGGAGGAATATTCAAGACGCAGCAGAAAAGGTTGAAATTTTAATTTGTAATAGGGGCTGATTTATAAAGCAGCGGTATCAGTCATATAGCTTTTTTTTAAGAGAAAACAAAACACATTTATAAAGCACAGCGATGTGCTTTTCTAGTTGTAGTTAACATTCTGCCAGCTTTGAAAGCCGGTGGACCTCTATAAAATGAATAGAAGTATAAAAAAACAAGAAAGCCATGGGGAAAGCCATTCTATGGACCTGTCAAAGTCCTATAACTGGCCCTCCTCTAATCACAGAGCTCTCACTACTGCAGTAAGCAGAGAGAATTCTGTGCAGTATGAACAGGCGATAAAATGCAGGCTGCGGTGTGCACAGCCGATTAAAATATAACAGAGATCAGATAACGATAATCCAAGTGATTGTAAAGTCTCATTTTTTTTTTTTCATTTAAAAAAACAAACATGCTATACTAACCTGCTCTACACAGAGCAGCCCTGAATCTCCTTTTCTTGGATCTCCCTGCCGGCGCTCCTGGCTCCCCCCCCCCCACGAGTGCCACTTCCACTTGCTAGGGGGGCACTCGTGCAGGCTCACTCCATAAGACACACAGAGCAGGGCTCAGCCCCACCCCTCACTGACTCCCTCCCACTCCTGCTGCTGTGTCTAAACCAATGAGAAGGATGAGAACCGAGAGAGTCTTGGCTCCTATGCACATCACTGGATTGAGATCAGACGCAGGTACAGTATGTATTTACGGGGCTGCGGGGGGAGCTTCATGCAGAAGGTTTTTTACCTGCATACAAAACAGTAAGGTAAAAAAAAAAAAAACCTTCTGTCTTTACAACCACTTTAATGGCCCATTCAGTCCTGTGTGTTCTTATATGTTGTATTTACACACAAATATTGTGTCATGAATTATTGTGCATTAATGCATCCCATTCAAAGCACAAGAACAGACCTAACCTTCTGATGCAGTGTAGTAGTGCATTACTAATGCACTGCGGTGTGCAGAAACGCATTGCCTTCATAGGTGTGTGCAGCCTATTCATTAGGGTATGCACCCAAAAGCTCAAACACTTCAGCTGCACTGGACAGTGAATGAATAGGAAGTGCTCCGTGCTGAGTGGCTTCCTGGTCATTTTACTATGCTTCAGTTATGAATGAACACGGTGAGTGAGTGTGTTTATTGTGTTAATTTAGGAAAGGAGGCACTGGTAAATGACATATTTATTATCTCATCTCCATTCTTAAACATTCCCTGCGGCAGCTGAGGGGGGAGAGGAGAGGAGGGAAGCCAGCAGCACTGCGGGATGGGGGGCCAACATGGGGGAAGCCCGGGCACTAGGGGGAATCGGCACTGCACGTAGTGATTAGGGTGTGCCCAGGCACGCCTGGCACATCCCCTGTGCACGCCTATGATTACCTTACTGCAATGACACAATGGTGCATTTCAGTCTTTGAAGATCTAGCTCTAGCACGTGTTGACTGCATCCACAGAACGAAAAGCTACATGATTATCTTCAATAGAAGCAAACGAGAAAGGAATGACCACACATTTCTGTGTACAGTCAGGTCCATAAATATAATATGTCTATGCATTCCAGACTTCAGGCTGTAATTGACTGTGAAGGATTTGCAACCAAGTATTAAAAAGTGAAAGTTTGATGGCTGATTGTTAATCTGTCCCATTACTTTTGGTCCCTTAAAAAGTGGGAAGCACATATACAAACTGTTGTAATTCCTACACCGTTCACCTGATTTGGACGTAAATACCCTCAAATTAAAGCTGAAAGTCTGCAGTTAAAGCACATCTTCTTCGTTTCATTTCAAATCCATTGTGGTGGTGTATAGAGGCAAAAAGATTAGAACTGTCGATGTCCCAATATTTATGGACCTGACTGTATATCTGTGTGGAATCTGATATCCTGCCATTCAGGTCACAGCATAAGAGTAATCACCACATATTTCATATATCCATATTTTATATTCAGTTAACTAAAATGAAATAAAAAAAAAAACATTTTTAATCCTGAGCATAAACAAATGAATAATTTCTATGCAAAACTCTATATAATTCTTTTAAAAAGTCACAATGTTTGTAACTGCCTAGAAAACAGCTCACTTCATCCTGGAATAAAATAAAAGAAAAAATGAAGATAAATATCAACGTACACACTAAATATCATATTCCTTTGGTTGTAAATTGCCTGTTCAGATACCTGTTTAATGTACAGTTGTGCGTAGGTGGCTGGCAGATTATCTGCTACTGTATCATCCATTTGTATTTCAATGCTGCTAAAACGCACTTAGAACTAATATAAAAACTCCCAGCCTTCTATATGTGAGGAATTAAAGCAGCGATCAGTAACAAAAAAGTCGATGCCCTCCTGTATTGATTTGTATTGTAACTGTAATGTCTACCCTCATGTTGTAAAGCGCTGCGCAAACAGTTGGCGCTATATAAATCCTGTATAATAATAATAATAATGCCCGTACAAGCTTATTTAACTGCTTCTGGACCGCCCCCTACATGTACTCTGGCAGGGCGGCCCTTCAGCGCAAAATCACGAACCTGTACGTCATTTTAATTTCCGGGTTTGGGACGTGCATGCGCACCGCCTGGGGCCCGCTCCCTCTGTGTCCAATCATTGATTGGACACAGCGGGAGCCAATCAGCGGACCCCGATGTTCCCTGGCACCTGGTGATCGTTCCCGTGAAAGGCAGAACGGTGGTCTGCCTATGTAAACAAGGCAGATTGCAGTTCTGTCAGAGGGGAAGATGGAGATCCTGTGTTTCTGCTAAGCAGAACATGGATCTCTGTCTTCCCCCAGTCAAAGCACCTCCCACAGAATTAGCAAGCACATCCAGGGAACAAATTTAACCCTTTGATCGCCCCTGATGTTATCCTCTTCCCTGCCAGTGTCATTAGTACAGTGACAGTGCATTTATTTTAGCATTGATCACTGTATTGGTGTCACTAGTCCCCTAAAAGTGGCACTTAAGCTGGCCATACATGTTCAATTTTCTTATACAATTTTCCTTTAGATTTACCTTAAACTATGTAGTGCAAGGGCCTGCCTAATTGGATACAATTGAATGTTGTTTAGTTTTGACCCCATATTATATGGTTTTTGGTAAATCTAAAGGAAAATTGTACAAGAGGGTTGAACATGTATGGCCAGACTTAGTGTCAAATTTGCCCGGTGCAATGTCGCAGTCCCGCTAAAAATCGCTGATCGCCGCCACTACTAGTAAAAAAAAAACCCCAAAAAACCCATAAATCTATCCTATAGTTTGTAGACGCTATAACTTTTGCACAAACCAATCAATATACGCTTATTGGGATTTTTTTTTTACCAGAAACATGTAGCAGAATACATATTGGCCTAAACTGATGAAGAAATTAGATTTGTTTACATTTTTATTGGATTTGTTTTATAGCAGAAAGTACTTTTTTTTTTTCAAAATTGTAGGTCTTTTTTTGTTTATTGCACAACAAATAAAAACCGCAGAGGTGATCAAATAACACCAAAAGAAAACTCTATTTGTGGGAAAAAAGGACATCAATTTTATTTGGGTACAGCGTCGCACGACTGTGCAATTGCCAGTTACAGTAACGCAGTGCCGTATCGCGTAAAATGGCCTGGTCATGAAAGGGGGTAGAGCTTCCGGAGCTGAAGTGGCTAAAGAAGAACTATACTAAACAGTATCAAATATTAATGGGAACCTGAACTTTGAATTTTGCAGTACCTTGAAGGATCCACCATGAGTCTGAAAGCGGAACTTCGGTCCTGCTTTGTACTGGTTCCTACAGGTCCTGACAGCCAGTTGATACATCTCCGCACATGCAGGGGCTATTCCATGCAATCGCAGACAAGAAAGATTTTGAACTTTTTAATTGGCAGTGTTTGCGTGTGTGCGGGAAACCCTGCACAAGAGCGAATCCCCAGGAAAACCGACGCATGAGCAGATGTACTGCAGGGCTTTCTCATGACCCGAGCCCTGCAAAGCATCTGCGCATACACAGGGGGCAGGAAGCCTAAGTGAGAAACCCAGAACTGCACAAATAAAGTACATTGTAAAAAAATTAAATATCTCCATTGGTAACATCCGTAAAATTAATTGAAAAGAAAAAGAAAGCCCCTAGATCGGACTTTCGAAGCAGATTGGAGCAATATATTGTCTTAAAAAATGAAAGTTTATTGAACATATATAAATAGACATAAGCTATATAAAATGGTATCATCCATTGACGGCAACACAATGGCCAGAAAAGATGGACGTTACATATACCCAAAGAACGAGATGATGTTTCAACAGTATGGCATCAAAACATGCATGAGCCTGTGTGCGTCAACGCGTTTCGCTGGATCGCTTCCTCAGGACACACATTGGGGGGTATAGAAACAGGTCTCACTGATCTGGGCATATGCCACTGTCTACACAGGACTTTCCCTAGATGGGCGCCACAGCACCAAAATAGCCAAAACCAGGATTTCTAACTTGGGATATATATCACAAATGGTGGTTCATCCTCTGGGGTAAATGAAAGCTTGTATGGTACTCTTATCATCTGATTTACATAAAGCGGTAGCTGTACAAAAGTCAGTAGTCACATTCGCAACGGATAGTGATTACAGCCCATTTAAAAAACTTTAACATTGCATGAACATTATTTACAGTGGGGACGGAAAGTATTCAGACCCCCTTAAATTTTTCACTCTTTGTTATATTGCAGCCATTTGCTAAAATCATTTACGTTCATTTTTCATCAATCATTACGTTCAAAACACAGAATTGTTGACATTTTTGCAGATTTAATAAAAAAGAAAAACTTAGGACATGGTCCTAAGTATTCAGACCCTTTGCTCAGTATTTAGTAGAAGCATACTTTTGATCTAATACAGCCATGATTTTTTTTCGGAAAGATGCAACAAATTTTTCACACCTGGATTTGGAGATCCTCTGCCATTCCTCCTTGCAGATCCTCTCCAGTTCTGTCAGGTTGGATGGTAAACGTTGGTGGACAGCCATTGTTAGGTCTCTCCAGAGATGCTCAATCGGGTTTAAGTCGGCTCTGGCTGGGCCATTCAAGAACAGTCACGGAGTTGTTGTGAAGACACTCCTTCGTTATTTTAGCTGTGTGCTTAAGGTCATTGTCTTGTTGGAAGGTAAACCTTCAGCCCAGTCTGAGGTCCTGAGCACTCTGGAGAAGGTTTTCCTCCAGGATATCCCTGTACTTAGCCGCATTCATCTTTCCCTCGATTGCAACCAGTCGTCCTTTCCCTGCAGCTGAAAAACACCCCCACAGCATGATGATGCCACCACCATGCTTCACTGTTGGGACTGTATTGGACAGGTGATGAGCAGTGCCTGGTTTTCTCCACACATACCGCTTAGAATTAAGGCCAAAAAGTTCTATCTTGGTCTCATCAGACCAAAGAATCTTATTTCTCACCATCTTGGAGTCCTTCAGGTGTTTTATAGCAATCTCCATGTGGGCTTTCATGTGTCTTGCACTGAGGAGAGGCTTCCGTCGGGCCACTCTGCCATAAAGCCCCGACTGGTGGAGGGCTGCAGTGATGGTTGACTTTCTACAACTTTCTCCCATCTCCCGACTGCATCTCTGGAGCTCAGCCACAGTGATCTTTGGGTTCTTCTTTACTTCTCTCACCAAGGCTCTTCTCCCCCGATAGCTCAGTTTGGGTGGACGGCCAGCTTTAGGAAGGGTTCTGGTCGTCCCAAACGTCTTCCATTTAAGGATTATGGAGGCCACTGTGCTCTTAGGAACCTTAAGTGCAGCAGAATTTTTTTTGTAACCTTGGCCAGATCTGTGCCTTGCAACAATTCTGTCTCTGAGCTCTTCAGGCAGTTCCTTTGACCTCATGATTCTCATTTGCTCTGACATGCACTGTGAGCTGTAAGGTCTTATATAGACAGGTGTGTGGCTTTCCTAATCAAGTCCAATCAGTATAATCAAACACAGCTGGACTAAAATGAAGGTGTAGAACCATCTCGAGGATGATCAGAAGAAATGGACAGCACCTGAGTTAAATATATGAGTGTCACAGCAAAGGGTCTGAATACTTAGGACCATGTGATATTTCAGTTTTTCTTTTAAATAAATCCAAAAATGTCAACAATTCTGTGTTTTTCTGTCAATATGGGGTGCTGTGTGTACATTAATGAGGGAAAAAAATGAACTTAAATGATTTTAGCAAATGGCTGCAATATAACAAAGAGTGAAAAATGTAAGGGGGTCTGAATACTTTCCGTCTCCACTGTATTTCTCAGCTATAACCACATATATCCAACAGGAAGGCAGCACCTGTAACATGTGCCTGTATATCTTCCCCTGAAGCTTACAACTGCATAAATCCACGGGGGGGGGGGAGAGAGGAGGGGGGCCACACCTATAACATGTGCAAGTACCAAACGATGGTACTTTCAGGGGAAGAGATACAGGCACACAAATAAACTTTAATTTTCTAAGACAATATATTGCTCCAATTTGCTTCCAAAGTCCGACCTAGGGGGTTTCTTTTTTCTTTTCAATGTCCATTGGTAAGAGGAGGAGTTGAAGGAGGCAGGGCAGCACAACATGAAATTTTGGGCGAAGCTCTGCTTTAAATTGCCCTTGAAAAAGAGCAGCACACTTCCAACTTCTAGGCACTCATAGGCTAGTCTCAACTCACAGATTTGTAGTGAGATTTGGTGATTTTAGTAAAGTACTGCTCACAGTTTTCCTTGCTGGAGAGAAAGCTGTACCTAGGGAACCTGCAGTGCAGGGATCCCCCTGTTTTGGGTTCTTTCATTCTGTGGATCTTAGTTTTTTGAACCTTTCATATTGTTTAATGCGCATTATGCCAGTCATTCTGCCACTCATTATGTCACCAATCATCAGGGGGGCAGCTCTAACATGAAGAAGCAAAGTCTTGTCTTTTTAATACGGCCTTCTCAACACAAAGTATATAACACGGCATGGTAAGACATTAATGGGGGAAATGATCAGCCAAAGAGGGGCTACAAAGGCAATACTGTTGAATATTTTGGGGCTCCTGCTTGCCCTTTTGGGCACAGAATTCCACAGTACAGGTCCTCTTTAACTTAGAGCTATAGAAATAGTCTTGATGAGATGGATACAAAAATAAGAGAGTTCCCTCCAATGCTACTCACCTTACTAAAAGCTTATGTGTGATCATTTGATCTGAAGCAATAATCAGAGTTCTGTTTGAACGAGCCTTCTCTTCGGCAATGAGCACATAACTAAATGCCTAGCTATGTAGTTGTCACAGAGGAAAGATGAATAGTGTCATTGTGTGAGTGGAGACTTCATTCCTACATATAGTGCCTTGAAAAAGTATTCACACCCCTTGAAATTTTCCACATTTTGTCATGTTGCAGCCAAAAACATAAATGTATTTTATTGGGATTTTATGTGATAGACCAACACAAAGTGGCACATAATTGTGAAGTGGAAGGACAATGATATATGGTTTTCAATTTTTTATTTTACTACAAATAAATATGTTTTAATTAGTAATTAGTAAATAGAGTCCACCTGTATGTAATTTAATCTCAGTATACATACAGCTGTTCTGTGAAGCCCTCAGAGGTTTGTTAGTGAACAAACAGCATCATGAAGGCCAAGGAACACATCAGACAGGTCAGGGATAAAGTTGTGGAAAAGTTTAAAGCAGGGCTAGGTTATAAAAAAATACCCCAAGCTTTGAGCATCTCACGGAGCATTGTTTAATCCATCATCTGAAAATGGAAAGAGTATGGCACAACTGCAAACCTACCAAGACATGGCCGTCCACCTAAACTGACAGGCCGGGCAAGGACAGCATTAATCAGAGAAGCAGCCAAGAGGCCCATGGTAACTCTGGAGGAGCTGCAGAGATCCACAGTTCAGGTGGGAGAATCTGTCCACAGGACAACTATTAGTCGTGCACTCCACAAATCTGGCCTTTATGGAAGAGTGGCAAGAAGAAAGACATTTTTGAAAGAAAGTCATAAGCAGTCCCATTTGCAAAAAGCCATGTGGGAGGCACAACAAACATGTGGAAGATGGTGCTCTGGTCAGATGAGCCCAAAATTTTACTTTTCAGCCTAAAAGCAAAACGCACTGTGTGGTGGAAAACTAACATTTGTAGTGGCAGCATCATGTTGTGGAGATGCTTTTCTTCAGCAGGGACAGGGAAGCTGGTCAGAGTTGATGGGAAGATGGATGGAGCCAAATACAGGGCAATCTTAGAAGAAAACCTGTAATGCCGCATACACACGATCACACATTCCAACAACAAAATCCATGTTTTTTTTCTGATGGATGTTGGCTCAAACTTGTCTTGCATACACAAGGTCACACAAATCTTGTCGGAAATTCCAAGAACACGGTGACGTACAACACGTACAACGAGCTGTGAAAAATGAAGTTCAATAGCCAGTGCTGCTCTTCTGATTGATTCCGAGCATGCGTGGAACTTTGTGCATCGGAATTGTGTACACATGATCGGAATTTATGACAACAGGTTTTGTTGTTGGAAAATGTGATCTCAAATTTTGTTTGTTGGAAATTCCAACGGAAAATGTCCGATGGAGCCTACACACGGTCGGAATTTCCAACAACAAGCTCCCATCGAACATTTCCCGTTGGAAAATCTGACCTTATGTACGCGGCATTAGAGTCTGCAAAAGACTTGAGACTGGGGCGGAAGTTCACCTTCCAGCAGGACAACAACCCTAAACATACAGCCAGAGCTACAATGGAATGGTTTAGATCAAAGCATGTTCATTTGTTAGAATGGCCCAGTCAAAGTCCAGATCTAAATCCAGTTGAGAATCTTGAAAATTGCTGTTCACAGATGCTCTCCATCCAATCTGACAGAGCTTGAGCTATTTTGCAAAGAAAAGAGACATACCCAAAAAGACTTGCAGCTGTAATTGCAGTGAAGTTCTATTATTATAATTATTATTATAAAGGATTTATATAGCGCCCAAGTTTACGCAGCGCTTTACAACATTAGGGCAGACAGTATAATTACAATACAATTGGAGACAGTCTGACAGATTGGGGTAGGGAATTCCAGAGGATGGGCGAGGCTCGGGGGAAGTCCTGGATCCGGATATGGGAGGAGGTGACGAGGGAGCTAGAGAGCAGAAGGTCTTGGGAGGAACGAAGAGGGCGATTAGGTTGGTATTTTGAGACTAGGCTAGTGATGTAGCTGGGGGCAGAGTTGTGGATGGCTTTGTAACTTTGTAACTTTGTAAGGTTCTAGAAAGTATTGACTCAGGGGGCTGAATACAAATGCACGCCACACTTTTCACATATTTATTTGTAAAAAATATTGAAAACCATTTATCATTTTCCTTCCACTTCACAATTATGTGCCACTTTGTGTTGGTTTATCACATAACTATGACTTTCTAAATGGACAGCACAGCAGAAGCTGAATCCTCCCTTGTAACTGAATAGAAAAAACTCATTACCTTGTGTGTAAGTTCCAGTTTGAGCTACCAAATTCTGTAAGATATCAGGATTTTTCAACAAAAGGTAATATGTAACAAGAAAACACATGTAAAGGAACTAGGAACTCCACTTGCTGACTGTATATGAAAAATAATATATAAAATATTCATATAAAATATTTCAAATGTATTTCAAATGTATTAAAATGTTATATTTTAGCCCTGAACATAGGAAAAAAAATATGCAAACTACTCCGCTCCGGGCGCTCAGCTGACTTGTCAGCTATCTTCTCTCTCTGGCCCACAGCTGCAGTGTGCGGGGCCGAGCAGTCCCGCTGACGTCAGCCAAGGAGGAGAGGAGAGAGAGTGAGCCGCGCGTCAAGCTGAGCGCCCGGAGCGGAGCTCACATAGGTACAAATCGGAAGATTTTTCACATTACACAGGAGCAGGGACACTTGTTATTATAATGCAGAGGGGATAAGATGATTTCGCTGCAGTTATGAGGGCAGACAGGCAGAGAGGGGAGGGGGGAGAGGACACAGTAGAGCAGTTTGCAGAGGGGAGGGTATAGCCAGGCAGAATCAGCCAGTTTTTTTAGGTGTTACAGGGGGCCAAATGACACACCACAAGCACTGTGCTGTATAACATGCTCTAAGGAGAACAGGATCGGAAGAGGACCGATAAAATAATATGACTGGATTAAAGACCCATTAAAATCAGCTACTTTTTTGGGGGGGGGGCGGGGGTGTTATTTCTGATCTTTCCATTCAGGTACTCTTTAAGTGACAGAATGATAAATATATTGGTATTCATTGCTGCACTTTGCACATCATCATTGCTATTCAGACTGCTTTAATAAAAATACAAATGTGTGAAATAAGAAGGGAAAAGATGTAACATTCTGCTAGAAGGAAAATAAGTAGAAATCAGGCAAGAGAAATCAAGTGCAAATAATGTTTCATATAAAGTCTCAACATGAAAACCATTGCTTAAAATCTGAGAACGCGGCTTCACAAAGTCTTGTGCCGACAGAGTACATGAAAGTAGCAACACTTAAAAGGACATGTGCTAAAATGTGATAAGTACATGACAGCCCCGTGATGCTACAATTACTAAACCATACTGAGCCTAGCAATGTGTATAACACAGCAAGAAGACGTATTAAAAGGCACAACACGTTTTAAGTAAGAATGAGCAAATCTGTCCGGTTTCGATTTACGGAGGGGGGGTTGTCGAATTCTGCTTGAAATCCACTAAACGCCAACTTAATCAAACCTCATTAAAGTTCAAAGGGGATGAATCTTGAAACTAAATTATGGTCATTTTCAAGACTAATGCCGTGTACACACACCAAATCCGGCCATGTGTGGGCTGCATCAGACTTCTGACAGACCGTTTTGGTCGGAAATCCGACGGACTATAGATTTGAAACCTGCTTCAAATCTTCACGTCGTAACTCCGCTGGACTCAGTTCCTAACGGAAAGCCCGTTCGTCCATATGCTGGTCCGACGGACCAGATACGACACAAGGGCAGGGTACTACATCTCATGCTCGCTGCAATAGGAAAAACAAATTTTCCTATTGCGGCGAGCGCGAGGGGGAGGCAATGATGTCCCTTAGGTCTGGTATGGATTTTAAGGGGAACCCCTTACGCCGAAAAAACGTCATGGGGTCCCCCCAAAGTCCATACCAGACCCCTATCTGAGCACGCAGCCCGGCCGGTCAGGAAAGGGGGTGGAGACGAGCACCGCCCCACCCCAAAGCACCTTGTCCCCATGTTGATGAGGACAAGGGCCTCTTCCTGACAACCCTGGCCATTGGTTGTTGGGGGGCTTATCGGAATCTGCCAAATAAGTGGGCCCCCAGATCCCGGCCCCCCACCCTATGCGACTTTGCCGCTCTCTACGGCCTCTTCTCCCGGTGTCCTGTTCTTCTCCCGCTCTCCGGCCTCTTCTCCCGGTGTTCGGCCTCTTCTCTCGGTGTCCGGTTCTTCTGCCGGCTCCTTCTCTATCTTCTGCCGCTCTTTTGCTAGCGGTGGCCAGGACTTCTGCGTCATCTTCTTCCCCTCTTCTTCCGATGTTGACACAACGCTCTTTCCTGCTGTAATGCTGTGTGAGCCCTTATAATGACTTATATAGGCGGTGACCCCGCCCCCTTATGGTGTCATGTCCCGGAGCATGTTGGGACTGTGACACCATAAGAGGGCGTGGTCATCGGGTGATGTTGACCCGCGACGGGGCTCGCAAGGTGTCAATCTCGCCGATAAAAGCGGCGAGATTAACTTCCTTTTCTAGTCCCGTCGTACCCAGGTCATGTTCAAAATGAACGGACTTGTTCATGTGTGGGCAAGTCCGTTCATTCAGAAAGTCCGTGGGGGAGACCGGCGGACATAGTCCGCCGGAAAGTCCGGTCGTGTGTAGGCAAGTCCGTCCGTAGTCTGGTCGTGTGTAGGCAAGTCCGTTCGTAAAAAAAGTCCTTCGGAAGTTTGTCAAAAGTCCGTCGGACCAGTCCGGTCGGAAAGTCCGCCCGTGTGTACGTTGCATAATAGGCAGGTCATTGTCAAAAGAGACATGTAGCACTACCCCCGCTGCTGATAACTGGTTTCCCCACTCCTGCACAGCCAGATGACAAGCACTTCCCATGACTAGGGTATAAAAGATGCTTTGTTCTCCTGACAGCTGGACCACCGCTCCACCACTAACCTTTCCTTAAGAAAAAGACATGAAACCCAAGATAGAGTTTAGTGGCTGTAGCAGCCTTTCATTAACATTAAAAATAACATATCAACATATAAGCACATGAAACTATAAACATATGCAACATACTGTGTGAACATCCAGAACATTCTGACAAATAGGAGTCACAAGGTCCTTATGGGCATTTACTTCTAGTACCTGCGTAAACACAGTAAATGTTTAGGCCTCCAGCCGCAACAAACACCGACTCGTAGACAAACAACTACTCGCAGATACCACCAACCATAATAATGGGAGCCGTACCAAGGATGAGTCCCAACCATAATAATGGGAGCCGTACCGAGGATGGGTCCCAACCATAATAATGGGAGCCGCACTGAGGACTGGTCCCTACAAATCTACATATTTTCCATAATCAAACCCATATATGGACCTTGTACCCTGCCTGCTGCCGCGACAATGCCGCCAGATTGCGGTCCAACCCCAGACCCAAAACACTGAACACAGTAAGGGCTGGAGTCTCAAGCATGCTCTTCTCTAACTGAAGACCTGAGATCTTCCTACAGATCTCCCCTTTCTGTAGCCCCACTTGTTACCGCCCACTCCACCAATCATGTAAGTGCTATTTTAATAATGCTAAACTGCCCAGAAACACCTTCCCCATGCCAAACCCCTTTTTAACCCTGTCATACTGGCCCTGCATTCATTCTCTTTCTTTTCTGACTCCGGGCATTTCTCTCTCATCCAGACACAAGGAACGGTCTTTAAGCTTGGGATGCCCAGCTTGAATGCAACAATAAACAGGGACAATTTCCTCCCTATGTACAGGATCCTGAAGTGTCCTCCCTTCTAGACGCTGACAGTCTCTGATGATCAAAAAATGCAAAAGCCCCTTAAGGAATAGAAACTCCTAGTCCCTCTAGAAAGTAGAACATTGTGTTGTAAGCTGCATACAGGAGTATCTCCAACTCCACCGTAGAAACTGCTCCCAGCTCTACTGCCTGCAGGAACTACCAGCCTACCTGGCTGCTTGTCCACTAGCCCACCTGGCTGCTCCAAAGATCTCCCAGGGCAAGAGATAGGAAAGTTTAAGCACAAGGCTGTTCTCCTAAAAGGCTTGCTCCATGTGGCAATCTCTCCCCTTGTGAATCCCTGGGGGTGAGCCGCCCTCACTCAGACACAGGTTCCCCTCCTAGGCCACCAGCAGTCTCCTCAGCACTGCATCCTTCACCCAAATCCCCTGCTGGCATGGCTCCACCATATTTAAGGGCTGGCTTAGCCACCCTGCCAAGGCATTCTGCCTGGGGGGGGGGGGTTGGCCAAGTTCCCTCAAGTATGCAGATCAGTCCTCTTTGCCTCCGCCCACTAACTTCTAGAAGTTTCTCCAAGCATCCAGATCCAGGGAGAGGTACCAGAGGCCTGCATCTGTGAGTCATCCAGCCTGACCCGCAGTACACCCTGGCTCAATCTCACACTCACAAACTAACCATGAGTTATACATAAATTTGCCTGTATGAATCTAGTAGCTACAGAGATATTACCAGGGCCGGACTGGCCTACCAGGATACTGGGAAATATCCCGGTAGGTCAGCTGCCCTGGGGCAGCTTTGAGCGGAGGCTGCAGTGCTCCCCTCCCTCCCTCTGTCCTCCAGCTCCTCCTCTTGTATGGCACAGAGCTCGGTCTGTGTGTGTAAGGCGGCGCTGTAACAAGGTCCCGCCCCCCTAGACCAGCTTGTGTGATAGTCTTCTAGATGGAAAACTGATTGAATCAGTGTTCCGCCTTTCACACAAGCTGGTCTAGGGGGGCGGGACCTTGTTACAGCGCCGCCTTACACACACAGACCCAGCTCCATCCGTGCCATACATCGGCCGCTGTGTGTGATCCAGAAAATGGTGAGGCTGCAATTGGTAGGCAGTAGGCACAGAGGCAGCAATGGCTGGCACACAGAGGCTGCAATTGCGGACACACAGAGGCTGCAATGGCTGGCACACAGAGGCTGCAATGGTGGGCACACCGAGGCTGCAATTGAGGGCACACAGAGGCTGCAATGGCTGGCACACAGAGGCTGCAATGGTGGGCACACAGAGTCTGCATTGGTGGGCATGGTGAGGCTGCATTGGTGGGCACAGTGAGGCTGCATTGATGGGCACAGCAAGGCTGCATTGATGGGCACAGCAAGGCTGCAATTATGGGCACAGTGAGGCTGCAATTATGGGCATAGTGAGGCTGAATGATGGGCACAGTGAGGCTGCATTGATGGACACCATAAAGCTGCATTTGATTGGCACCATGAAGGTGCATTTGATGGGCACAATGCGGCTGAAATGATGGGCACAGTGCGGCTGAAATGATGGGCACTGATGAGGCTGCATTGATCTCTTGTACCGTGTCTGCAGTCTCTGGCCATCTCTTGTACCATGTCTGCAGTCTCTGGCCATCTCTTGTACTATGTCTGCAGTCTCTGACCATCTTTAGTATGATGTCCTCAGTCTCTAACCATCTTCTGTACCATGCCCGCAGCCTCTGACATCTACTGTATCATGTCTGCAGCCACTGAAATCTACTGTATCATGCTTGCAGCCTCTAACCATCTCTTGTATCATGTCCGCAACCTCTGACCATCTCTTGTATCATGTCCTCAGTCTCTAGCCATCTTATGTATCATGTCCTCAGTCTCTAGCCATCTCTTGTATCATGTCCTCAGTCTCTAGGCATCTCTTGTGTCATGTGCTCAGTTTCTAGCCATCTCTTGTATCATGTCCTCAGTCTCTAACCATCTCTTGTACCATGTTCGCAACCTCTACTCATCTCTTGTCTTATATCATGTCTGCAGTCTTTGAGGGGGAGTCTGGAGAGGAGCCAAGAGTGGGAGTGCCACCAGGATGGGGGTCATGGGAGAAGTAAAATGTGTGGACTGTGGAGAGGAGACTATACGATAAAAACAGAGTCACCAACCTGGAGCTGTCTAACTGAGCCCTGCACTGTGTACCTGAGAGGAGGACAGTGACAGCGCCGCCAGGCAAGTCTGAGGGGGGAGTGAATACAATAATATAAGGGGGCACTGATATATAGGTTTCCCCCTTATATCAGTAACACCCCCCCCCCCCATTATTTCTGTGGAAGGTGGTCTCTGGAAACCAGAGTCTCCCCCCCCCCCCCCACGTTCCTGGTTTGCCCCTTGATGATGGACCAATTTTACCACTTTTAACTAGAATTTGCTTTTATATATAAAAAGCCCTATGTGCTTTTATATCTGTCTTATATAAATATATATATATATATATATATATATATATATAATACACTCTTCAAAAGTGCTTTAAAATGCATGGTTTTCCCTTTCACGAACAAGGAAATAATGACGTTATTATGGTTTTGATGTTGGGCTGGTATAATAATGCTATGGGGCTGGTATGACATTTTTTCCAGGGCTGGTTTTTATTCCCAGTATGGCCCTGCATATTACTGGGCACTGCCATGGGGGATATTAAACAAAGCAAAAAAAAAAAAATTAAAAATACCATACAGTGGCAAAGGGTCCTTTCATAGTGACTTTGAGTTTGAGAGAGGCTTTTAAGCTGTATGTGGTGTTTTTGAACTGTACAATTTCTACAGACAGTGCCAGCAACAGTGTATTCTAGCATAAGGTATTTTTCATGTGTAAATCATTTTTTAACTTTTACATTTAGCTTGGCTGAATATAGCAGCAGCAGCCCAATCTGATTCATTTCAACTTTCAAAATGTTTTAGGTAGTTTTGATTGCAACACCTGATATTTTATCAAGCTGTAATAGGCCTAAACAGACTGATGGAAGTAGCAGCCAAAAGAGATCTAAAATCATTAAGAAAAAAAAAAAGGCTAAAGCTCTCAACTTCCTACAAATTGTCTAGCAACACATTTGTTTAATATTATAGTTTGTAAACTTATTTTTTTTGCAGTACCACTTTAAGTCCTGGCACTGTCCTAATTGATGCAACGCTGCATTTGTGGCGCCACACCAATTTCCAAAAGTAGTTTCTGTACTACCTTTGGCGATTTCGGGGTGCGATTTCAATTGACATTTGTACAGAAACCTGCACAGATGTCTCTGAAATCATCCCTGAAATCGGGACTGACATGCAGGAATGAAATTGTGCGAGTTCAGCTGAACCTAGTGTGAACCTAGGCTTAAACAGAGTGCACATTAACACTTCAAAACTCCACATTCTGGAAAGTATGTAAGCAACTTGATTAGGCCACAATATCAGGAGAGGCCGGGCAGGTTTTATCTTACAATAAACATTAGAGTGTATTACCTGAGAAACAATAGCCACAAATATTGTTTGGTAGCCAGGCAGTATGTAAGTGCTTGGTTAAAGAGGAAGTTAACTTCCCTCTAATGTTTGTACCTATAGATAAGCCTTTAATAAGGCTTACCTATACAGTAGGTACTATAAATATCTCCTAAACTTGCACCGTTTAGGAGATATTTACTGTATACTGTGTCGATTACGTCATCGGCGAATGCGCTCTGAAGGAACAACCACTGGTGCCGTTTCTTCAGAGCCCTGTGCCGTGGCTGGCGGCTCCTGCGCACACGCACGGGAGTGATGTCACGTGGCTCCAGCCAGTCACAGAGCTGGAGTCTGTGGAACCCCAAGGAAGATGGGCAAAAGATGAATGAGGCCTCCAGCGGGGACGTTGAGAGCTTAGTTTGCAGGAAGTGTCACATAATGTGCTAGTATGCCATTCATACTAGCAAATTATGCCTTAAGCCACAATAAAGGAGGAAGACATAAGGCAGGTTTTATCCTTAAAAAGAATGCATTATCTGAGAGATAATAGCCACAAATGTTTTTGAGGGTCAGGGCACTGGAATAGGCCACAAACTTTGAGTCTTTATTTCCACCATGGCATTCCGTTTTACGGGCGGAATCGCCGTGATTCAGAAACGCTGCAAATCGTGGGACGCCCTTGCAGTCCCCACTATTTTGAATGGCAACAAATCGTAGCTGGATTTTGCTGCAATTGTCTCTTGATGAATTGCGGTAAAATCGCAGGACACCCGACGCCCAAAAGAAGCACAAGAGCCACGATTTGCGGCGTTTCTCAATCGCGGGCTTAATCGCGCCGATTCCACCTACAAAACGGAATGCCATAGTGTGAATGTAGCCTTAGGTGCAATGCAGGATGCAATTTGCAGCAACTTTTAGAAAATTGGCAGCTGAGGTCCAGCTGCAGAAATGTTGTGTGGCACGTTGTGAGTGTCTATACACTGAAATAGGCCGCAAACTTTGAAAGACAAATCAAGAGTTACCTGGCAGAAAATGGAAATTTGGTCGCTGAAGTCCAGTGTGGAGACATCGTATGACACTTTTACAATGCTGGATCACCAGAATAGACCAGGAGTGTTGGCAGGAGCAGGTAATGCTGGCAGGAATCTTTTTCTTTCTTTTTGAGGAAAAGGGGGGGTGGGGGGGCCGGATCAGATAACTATTAAGTTTAGTCTAAAGCATTAACAGTGGTTTTGCAGTCATTGGTAATCCAAGACGGATTTATTTTCATTCAAATGAGCTGGTCTGCACTGTTAGGGGACAGGCGGATTAATCTCTCTGTAACAAAACTTCATGTATGAGGAAGGCTCTCTCAGACATCACACTGGCTGCAGGGTAAGCCAGATGCTCCAGCATATACTATGCAAGCCCAGGCCAGTGGTCTAGGCTGGACACCTAACAGTCCAATTGGTCCTCCCTTATGAGAGAGACTGCATCAGTCCTGGATCCAATGTAGTCAGCAATCATATATTACAGGCACTGCCTATGAGTTTCTGCATGCAGCTGTTGTTTAAAAAAACTCTTAAAAGTGGAACCAAGGCAGCTCTCACTGCCACTGCTCTTCCTTTCAGGGGTCAGAGGATTGCAGGAATGTTGATCATCAGAGGGGATCTGACACATTTTGGACTTCCTCTGAGATGGTGACTATAGATTGGCTATTTTTTCCCTTGTATCAGGGATATAATAGGGGTGTCACACAAAAGTGATTGCTCTGTATGATAATCTTGGGGTCCTTGCTCAGGCATTTGAGCGTAAAAGACCACATTAGCCACCAATTGCCTGCAGCAGAGGACCCAGAGTCCTAAGTGTAGCTGAGAACAATACTGTCCTCAACAATCTTACCTCACACATGTACAACACCCAGAGTTTGGGAGGAATGAAACATTCCCCTTGAAGCCTTGTCCATTTTCTCCTCTTCCTTCCCACCACCAATATGCCAACCCACCTCCAGTGCAATGCTGCAAAACTGCAAAGATTTGAATGGGTCCTCATGTATTCATGGAGAAAGCACATTGTGATGTGATTGCTTTCCACTATCATTTCACATACAAATGAAAATGACAAAGCCTCCTGGCTTCTGTTCACAGCACTGTGCTTAGGCCTCAGGCCTAGGCCCTTTTGTCTGGTCCCTCAGACCACCTCTCAGCTTTGGCTGTTCCCTCAGAGTGTTACACTGCACCACTGTGCTCATGTACAAACTGCGTACCCTTGTGATGCACTCTCGCAGCTCCCTACTGCATTGGCCCTCACCCTGGCCTGGACAGGTTACCTCCTGTCTCCAGGGTGCAGCCCAGCACTATCACCAGATCCTTGACTATAAAGGGTGTGCACACCTGCACACACACAGACTGTTGTTCTTTTTTGGTAAACCTGAACACAAGGTTAGAGGCTTCTTCCCTCCCAAAGCTCTTAGAAATCTCTGCACTCCAGAACCCGGTCCGGAAATGACAAAACTCAGAGACAACAAAAATCTAAGTTTTTTATGCTCGTAATAGCCATTCTGGTGCCTCTCAATATGCATTTCAGCATATAGGAGCTGCAGCCCAGCACTGTTACAACATGTAGGTTGATGCTAACAGCAAACAGGCAAAGTTGTGGAAAAAGCAGATCAGGTGGAAACAAGGTAGTCAAATTCAAGCTACATGCTTAGTTCCACTTTTCTTGCTGATGAGTGGTGCAAATAGCAATGAGATACATTTGCTTGATAATTTCTCCTCCAGGGTGGATGACCAGCAGGCAATTGCTTTGTGCACTGGTGCGCAGTCATGTTAGAACAAGAAGGAGCCATCCCCAAACTGTTCCCACAAAGTTGGGAGCATGAAATTGTCCAAAATGTCTTGGTATGCTGACACCTTGAGAGTTCCCTTCACTGGAACTAAGGGGCCAAACTCAATCCCTGAAAAACAACCTAACACCATAATCACCCCTCCACCAATTGATTTTGACCAGTGCACAAAGCAAGGTCCATAAAGACATGGATGAGCGTGTTTGGGGTGGAGGAACTTGACTGGCCTGCACAGAGTCCTGACCTCAACCCGATAGAACACCTTTGGGATGAATTAGAGCTAAGACTGCGAGCCAGGCCTTCTCGGCCTCATCAGTTCCTGACCTCACAAATGCGCTTCTGGAAGAATGGTCAAACATTCCCATAGACACACTCTAAAAACCTTGTGGACAGTCTTCCCTGAAGAGTTAAAGCTGTTATAACTGCAACGGGTGGGCCAACTTAATATTGAATCCTACGGACTAAGACTGGAATGCCATTAAAGTTCATGTGCGTGTAAAGGCACTATATTACCAATACTTTTGGTAATATAATGTGTGGACGGAAAGTATTTAGACCCCCTTAAATTTTTCACTCTTTGTTATATTGCAGCCATTTGCTAAAATCATTTAAGTTCTTTTTTTCCCTCATTAATGTACACCAACACCCCATATTGACAGAAAAACACAGAATTGTTGACATTTTTGCAGATTTATTAAAAAAGAAAAAAATAAGAGATATCACATGGTCCTAAGTATTCAGACCCTTTGCTCAGTATTTAGTAGAAGCACCCTTTTGATCTAATACAGCCATGAGTCTTTTTGGGAAAGATGTAACAAGTTTTTCACACCTGGATTTGGGGATCCTCTGCCATTCCTCCTTGCAGATCCTCCTCCTTGCAGATCCTCTCCAGTTCTGTCAGCTTGGATGGTAAACGTTGGTGGACAGCCATTTTTAGGTCTCTCCAGAGATGCTCAATTGGGTTTAAATCAGGGCTCTGGCTGGGCCATTCAAGAACAGTCACAGAGTTGTTGTGAAGCCACTCCTTCGTTATTTTAGCTTTAGGGTCATTGTCTTGTTGGAAGGTAAACCTTCAGCCCAGTCTGAGGTCCTGAGCACTCTGGAGAAGGTTTTCGTCCTGTACTTGGCCGCATTCATCTTTCCCTCAATTGCAACCAGTCGTCCTGTCCCTGCAGCTGAAAAACACCCCCAAAGCATGATGCTGACACCACCATACTTCACTGTTGGGACTGTATTGGACAGGTGATGAGCAGTGCCTGGTTTTCTCCACACATACTGCTTAGAATTAAGGCCAACAAGTTCTATCTTGGTCCCATCAGACCAAAGAAACTAATTTCTCACCATCTTGGAGTCCTTCAGGTGTTTTTTTTAGCAAACTCCATGTGGGCTTTCATGTGTCTTGCACTGAGGAGAGGCTTCCGTCAGGCCACTCTGCCATAAAGCCCCGACTGGTGGAGGGCTGCAGTGATGGTTGACTTTCTACAACTTTCTCCCATCTCCCGACTGCATCTCTGGAGCTCAGCCACAGTGATCTTTGGGTCCTTCTTTACCTCTCTCACCAAGGCTCTTCTCCCCCGATAGCTCAGTTTGGCCGGACGGCCAGCTCTAGGAAGGGTTCTGGTCATCCCAAACGTCTTCCATTTAAGGATTATGGAGGCCAGTGTGCTTTTAGGAACCTTAAGTGCAGCAGAAATATTTTTGTAACCTTGGCCAGATCTGTGCCTTGCCACAATTCTGTCTTTGAGCTCTTCAGGCAGTTCCTTTGACCTCATGATTCTCATTTGCTCTGACATGCACTGTGAGCTGTAAGGTCTTATATAGACAGCTGTGTGGCTTTTCTAATCAAGTCCAATCAGTATAATCAAACACAGCTGGTCTCAAATGAAGGTGTAGAACCATCTCAAGGATGATCAGAAGAAATGGACAGCACCTGAGTTAAATATATGAGTGTCACAGCAAAGGGTCTGAATACTTAGGACCATGTGATATTTCAGTTTATTCTTTTTTAATAACTCTGCAAAAATGTCAACAATTCTGTGTTTTTCTGTCAATATGGGGTGCTGTGTGTACATTAATGAGGAAAAAAATGAACGTAAATGATTTTAGCAAATGGCTGCAATATAACAAAGAGTGAAAAATTTAAGGGGGTCTGAATACTTTCCGTCCCCACTGTATATATATATATCCTGTGTGTATTATTTAACCGGCACTAATAAAGGGTAAAAGCTATATGTGCTGTGCTTTATAAACTATGCTGCCTTTATAATGCCAACAGAAACACAAGAGGAAAAAGAAGAAGTCAGGCTTTCTGGCTGCATCACATTCACAGCACAATCTGCGTAATTCCCTTTATAAGCGGTTATATTCACACTCCTGAATATTAATTTAGAGACAGTTAGGAGGGTTAGTGCTGCAGGCAGCTCATATGTCTCTTATTTGACATTCTCTCCTTTGCAGATCTTATTCATAACCATTTCCTAATATTGTATATATTTATCTGAGCACAGTCGCTTGCAGAACAGTGGAGGAGGGGAGCAATGTCACAGCACAATGTCGCTCCTGCTTTAATGGAATAAAGTCCTACTCACACATGAGAGCAGTATATATAATCACATCTCCATTCTACACCGGGCGGGCCAAAATCATTTGCAAACTAATAGGATTCACAAGGTCAGCCAGCGCCAGTAGATGACTGGGGACATCAAAAGCTAAGTTTTTATACATTTTTGGATAGTGAGGAAAAGGGTCATTATAATTGGTGTCAAGTTTTTAACGCCAACCACTATGATTACATTAATTTTGAAAAGTTATGCATTCTGATCACTACAACCACTTGCCACTTACCAATGTTATATATATAGTGTATATAGTTTCAAGCGTAAGTTAGCTTAAAAAACATTTTTTGCCATACAGCTTTAGTTACATTACTTACCTGTAAAGTAGTATGTACCATAATGTGCAGGCTGCTGGATTCTGTAGAAATCTTCACTGCAGGCTGCCGGTCCTCTTCCTGCTGAGAGAGTCCTGTGACTGGTCAGACTCTCCCCTATTTACAGAGGGTGTTACAGGCAGTAAAATCAGTTAAATAAAAATTCTCAATGGAGGAGAGGGAGGTTAGGGTGTGTCCCCATTGGATCAACTTTAGTGCAGCTGAGCCTGGAAACCTGAAGCTGTTTACGCCCCCAGAGAGCTATAAGTTCAGCAGCAGGAAGAGGACAGGACAGCCTGGAAGATTTCTTTACAAGCCAGCAGCCCGCACATTGTGGGTTGAATGTCATTAAAGATAATTAACGTAACTAAAGCTGTAGATTGCTCCCATGCTCATGTGCCAATAGGGAGCATGTAAATAGGAATAAAAAGCAAAGTAGCCATGAATGATGAGCTCATCAGCCTGCTGCTTCTTATTTTACTGACCAGTCACAAGTCGAGGAGGGACAAGACCTGCAAGTGTAATTTTAGAGAGTAATTCCAGTCAAATTGTAAGACTACATTTACTCCAACCCCCATTTTAAGCCTATTCCATCTGCCATGTGAAAGAAAAGATGTCTATACTTACCTATTCTAAATCCGCCCCTGGTCCGGTCACATGATTGGGTTCCAGCACTGGCTTCATTGTAGAGGAGAGGCAGCGATAATGGCTGCAGGTAGGCAGCCGACAACGGATGCACCATAGTAAGCCTATTGGTAAAGTCATCGCAAAGGCTCCACAGCCGTTGTCATTGCCTCTCCTCTACACTTTTTGCCTGCAGTTCAACTTTAACCTCTTTGCACCTGCGCTATAGCCAAAAGATGGCTACAGCGCGGGCCTTAATTGCCAGGAGGGCATCCATGTACAGCCTCTCAAGCATGCCCGCCCCATGTGGGGCACGGGCGACATGCTCTGTGATCAGCGAGTCCATTAGACGCCTCCAATCACAGATCAGAGTAAGGGGCCGATCCTGGCCCATAACATGTGATCAGCTGTCAGCCAATGACAGCTGATTACGTGATGTAAACAGAAGCCGATAATCTGCTTTTTTTTCCTCACGCTGACAGCGCAAGGAGAAAAAAAAGCTGATTACCAACTTGTGTAAACCAGTGCCTACCAGTGCCCATCAGTGCCACCTATCAGCGCCCTTCAGTGCCACCTATCAGTGCCTTTCAGTGCCACCTATCAGTGCTCATCAGTGCCACCTATCAGTGCAGCCTCATCAGTGCCTTCTGATCAGTGCCTACCAGTGCCCATCAGTGCCACCTATCAGTGCTCATCAGTGCCACCTATCAGTGCAGCCTCATTGGTGCCTTCTGATCAGTGCCAACCAGCGCCGCCTCGTCAGGGCCACCTATCAGTGCCCATCTGTGCCACCTTATCAGTGCCTATAAGTGCAGCCTATCAGTGCACATCAAGGAAGGAGAAAAAATTACATGTTTGCAAAATTGTATAACAAACTATGAAAACTGCTAATTTTTTTTAATTTTCTGTATTTTTTTGTTTGTTAAGTAATGAGTAAATACCACCAAAAGAAAGCTCTATTTGTGCGAAAAAAATGATAAAAATGTAATTTGGGTACAGTGTAGCATAACTGTACAATTGTCATTCAAATGCCCTGTACACATGATCGCACATTCCAACAACAAAATCCATGTTGTTGGCTCAAACTTGTCTTGTATAAACACGGTCACACAAATCATGTCGGAAATTCTGAATGTCAAGAACGCGGTGACGTACAACACGTATGACGAGCCGAGAAAAATGAAGTTCAATAGCCAGTGCTGCTCTTCTGCTTGATTCTGAGCATGCGTGGAACTTTGTGCGTCGGAATTGTGTACACATGATCGGAATTTACGAGAATGGATTTTGTTGTCGGAAAATTTGAGATCCAAATCTCAAATTTTGTGTGATGGAAATTCCAACGGAAAATGTCCGAAGGAGAATACACACGGTTGGAATTTCTGACAACAAGCTCCCATCAAACATTTTCCGCCGGAAATTCCGACCGTGTGTACGGGGCAAAAGAGTGACAGCGCTGAAAGCTGAAAACTGGCGTGGGCAGGAAGGGGGTTTAGGTGCCCAGTAAGCAAGTGGTTAAACATCTGTCACTTTGCCCTGAATACTTACCTATTGAGACTCACCTTCACCAAGCTCCCCTACTGCTCCCACATAACAGTATTTGGGCTTGCCGATTGATCACTCAGGCCTTAGACTGCATTTTGGGAAACAAGGAGAAGGGCACAAGCTCCCCCATATCCATAAGCAGCAGACATTTTAAAGGGCTCCTATGAGGAGAGTGATGGGGGAGCATGGCACAGGTGAGTATCAGTGATGCGGAGTAGACATGTGCGCCGTCAATAAATTAGTTTAGTTTCGTACGAAAATGAATTCGTATTTCGTAATTCGAGTCCAAAATTCAATTTGGGTTCGTACAAAATACGAATTTTCGTTAGATTCGTAAACTTTTCACAAAATAACGAAAGTTCGTTATGATTAATTTATCATTATGAGGGGTTCCCACCATCCCTGTGCTGTGCTGACTTCCTCTGATTGGTGAACAAAACACCAGTCACGTTTCTGTTGTAACGGAATTTGGATCTGAAATTCCGAAATTTGCTAACGAAATTTCGTATTTCGTATAAAATTCGTAAGCATAGAAATTCCCATAGGTTTCCCACGATCCCTGTGCTGAGTTCCCAGGTCTGAGTGTACACCCGCTGTGCCCATTATGAGGGGTTCCCACCATCCCTGTGCTGTGCTGACTTCCTCTGATTGCTGAACAAAACACCAGTCACGTTTCTGTTAATTTGGATCCGAAATTAGTTAAGGAAATTTTGTATTTCGTATAAAATTCGTAAGCATAGAAATTCCCATAGGTTTCCCACGATCCCTGTGCTGTGTTCCCAGGTCTGAGTGTACACCCGCTGTGCCAATTATGAGGGTCTCCCACCATCCTTGTGCTGTGCTGACTTCCTGGGTTTTTAACTTTTAGGTTGGTTAACTTTTTGTAACAATTACGAATGCTCGTATTTCGTACAGAATTCACATGCATAAAAATTCGTATTTCGGATTGGTACGAATGTACGAATTTCCAGAAATTTGTACGAATTTTCGATTCATACGAAACTAATCCCACATGTCTAATGCGGAGGGGTGTATTCAAGAGCACCTTGCACTTAACAGGAAAAATAACATATACACCTTAACCCCCCTGGCGGTATGATTATGTAGGATTTTAGGTGCTGAAAGCGGTACAATTATTTTGCATGGAAATTTGGCGTTTTTTATTGTAGGCATGTAATTCTTAGCAATAACACACTTATATCTGTCCAAATCAGAGTCTAGTAGACATCTCGGGTATGATAAAGTTTGAAACACAAAATCATAAATTATAATATAATAAATAACTATAAATAATTATACCAAATAATAATATAATAATAATATATTAATAATAAAAAATATTCAATAATGTAATCAAATCAAAAACACTGAAATTTGCTCAGTTGCAGAATTGTCGCTGTCATTACTTTTCAGTATTTGATGACGGATCTCCCCACAAATCACTATTGCTCAATTCTGTGAGTGATGCTAATTTATTTTCGCTGTTTTCTAGCTGCTTTAAAATCACTTTTGATGTAAAGGGACAGTTTTGGTTGCTATGGACAAGCTCCAGTTTCCAGGCAGAAAGAACAGTTTTATAATATAAAACTGCATGCAGGGCACTGGAGAAACCACTAGGGACAAAAGGGATGTGAAATAATTACATACAGTAATGTAATCTGTAAGATTACATTATACTGTATGTATTGTGTGTGTTTCACTTTTTGAATTTGGCGCAGTTCTCCCTCCCTGTGCGTTGCAAAGCTCGCAGGGAACAGAGCTCGGCTCCATGATGAATCGAGCGGAGGACAAGACATCGCAGGATCCAGGGGACAAGGTGAGTAACCTCTTCCTGGATGCTGCGATGCGATCCCGAGTCTGGCTCGTGGTTACCGCTCTTGGTACTGAAATTCCACCCCGAGCCAGACTCGGGAATACAGCCAGGGGGGTTAAAACAAATACAAATTTGCCTGTAGAAAACGAGTTGCTTAATTGGCATCATTTTCTCATTGTAGGGCTCATAAATAAATAAGATATCTGATTGGTTACTATAACTAATGGAGGCACCGTTGTTTTTTTAACTACTTTCAAATACAAGGCCCAGCACTGGGCTGGTAAAAACTAACTAAAGCAAATGACATGTCTGGGGCAGGAATGGAGTCGGGAGCAGTCACTCCTTGGTGATTATGTATTGCAGCCACGGAGACAAACAATCATCTGGCAATCTCCAAAACTCAATTTATAATTTATTTCCTTTGCTATTGGTGTCATGCCCTGTCCTTGTCTGGAAAGGGAAATTTCATTTACTGTATTTACTTTCTGCCATCCACAGATGTATTTTAATTAATACAGACTGATGCTGCTTCTGTGATTCTGAAGTTATTATGCAAAGAACATTGTATATTTGATATTTGTGCATGCAGTGACCCTGTTTCCACAGATATAATAAATTAAAATGACTAAAGTGATTTTTTTTTTAACCGCTTCAGCTCCGGAAGGATTTGCCCCCTTCCTGACCAGAGCACTTTTTTGCGATTCGGCACTGCGTCGCTTTAAGTGACAATTGCGCGGTCGTGCGACGTTGTACCAAAAAAAAATTGACGTCCTTTTTTCCCCACAAATAGAACTTTATTTTGGTGGTATTTGATCACCTCTGCGGTTTTTATTTTTTGCGCTATAAACAAAAAAAGAGCGTAAATTTTGAAAAAAAAGCAATAATTTTTACATTTTGCTATAATAAATATCTCCCAAAAATATATATAAAAAAACATTTTTTTCCTCAGTTTAGGCTGATATGTATTCTTCTACATATTTTTGGTAAAAAAAAATCGCAATAAGCCTATATTGATTGGTTTGCGCAAAATTTATAGCATCTACAAAATAGGGGATAGATTTATGGCATTTTTATTATTATTTTTTTTAATTGGTAATGGTGGCGATCTGCAATTTTTATCGTGACTGCGACATTATGGCGGACACATCGGACACTTTTGACACTATTTTGGGACCATTGTCATTTATACAGCGATCAGTGCTATAAAACTGCACTGATTACTGTATAAATGACACTGGCAGGGAAGGGGTTAACCACTAGGGGACGATGAAGGGTTTAAGTGTGTCCTAGGGAGTGATTCTAACTGTGGGGGGGATGGGCTTCAATACACATGACAGCGATCACTGCTCCCGACGACAGGGAGCGGTGATCTCTGTCATGTCACAAGGCAGAACGGAGAAATGCCTCCTCGTTTTACCTCTCCCCGTTCTACCTCTCCGTGACACGATCGCAGGCATCCGCCGTCATGGTCACGGAGAATGCGGCGGGCGCGCGCCCCCGCAGCACCGCTTCTTAAAGGGGACGTACCTCTACGCCCTTTTGCCCACCCGTGCCATTCTGCCGACATATATCGTCGTGCAGCGGTCGGGAAGCGGTTAAAGTGTACGCCATTCACAGCTAGAAATGATGCCTTGAAATGCACAAGGCACACAGGGGTTGATTTACTAAAAGTGGAGAGTGCAATATCTGGTGCAGCTCTGCATAGAAACCAATCAGCTTCCAGTTTTTGTTGCCAAAGCTTAATTGAACAAGCTGAAGATAGAAGCTGATTGGCTACTATGCACTGCTACACCAGATTTTGCACTCTTTAGTTTTAGTAAATCAACCCCACAGTGTTCCAAACATTTTTTTCTCTTCCAGACATGTATTGCACCAGGCCAAACCACTGCCTGAAACTGCTTGCCTGCTGATAACATGCTGCTGTGGGAATGCCAGTTCCTCCTTCGGCAAATGACTGTGCAGGCCGGATATTCACACCTTTTCTTATAGAGAGCATCCTGCTGTCTCTTAGAAAGAAAAACAGACGTAATGTGCTGGATTTATGCACTGCCTTGAGGTGCGCTGAAAAAAAAAAGATTACAGCAGGTATAAGTTGTGGCCCATGGGTGTGCAAAAAATATTCATGCATAAATGAGCAGACAGGTGAATGCTGCGGTTGATGCATGATTTTTTTTGTTGTGTTCCTGGGGCAAAAAACATGCTTTGTTTTCTCCAGGGCCCCACAAGGCAATTCTTCTGTTAAAACTGTTTAACACAGTTTTCTATGCTTCAGTTATGATTAAACTCAGTGAGTGAGTGTGTTCACTGTGTTCATTTAGAAAAGAAAGAAATTACATTTATTTATTAGAGGTACTTACAGTACCTCACAAAAGTGAGTACACCCCTCACATTTTTGTAAATATTTTATTATATCTTTTCATGTGACAACACTGAAGAAATGACACTTTGCTACAATATAAAGTAGTGAGTGTACAGCTTGTATAACAGTGTCAATTTGGTGCCCCCTCAAAATAACTCAACACACAGCCATTAATGTCTAAACCGCTGGCAACAAAAGTGAGTACACCCCTAAGGGAAAATGTCCAAATTGGGCCCAATTAGCCATTTTCCCTCCCAAGTGTCATGTGACTCATTAGTGTTACAAGGTCTCAGGTGTGAATGGGGAGCAGGAGTGTTAAATTTGGTGTTATCGCTCTCACTCTCTCATACTGGTCACTGGAAGTTCAACATGGCACCTCATAGTAAAGAACTCTCTGAGGATCTGAAAAAAAGAATGGCTGCTCTACATAAAGATGGCCTAGGCTATAAGAAGATTGCCAAGACTCTTTCATGTGACAACATTCCTCCCAACTTTTTGAGATGGGAATGAGGGACACCTATCAGCAAAAGTATGTAGGGATAGGACACACCCCTTGGCACGCCCCCTCAAAGAAGAATTGTACAAAAAAAAAAGAAGATTGTTAAGATGGTTAAACCCACAAGTTCTTATTTGCCACTAGTATAGCTTTATATTGGCTTTTGGAATTTACAAATACAGCAATTTAGAAATCAGATGAAAGTTTTAGCGCTGGAAAACACTTTTTGATAGATAAAAAGTGCATTTAATATACATCCAGGGCTTTTTTCAGGGGGAACTTCAGTTCAGTTGGTGGGAAGTCAGTTCCACCACCTCTGGCTCAGACCCTTTGGTGCCTGCTCACCACAATCACTTGTAAACACAGAAATCTGGTTTCTGTGTTTATAAGTGACAGCTCTGCACTCTGTGTGTAATGCAACCCTGGTATTTAATGCCCCTTTAAGACCGTCCTACTGTTTTCGTGAAATTTAACTGAACGCACCCACTATTTGATGTGATTTGGAGGGTGTGTGTAGGGGAGGGGTTTTGTGGGGCAGTGGTTAAGTTCCAAGACCTATTGATTGAGAAAAAAAGCCCTGTACATCTATATAGATCAGACCAAAATGAGGGACAAATGAGGGGGAAAGGGACAGAGGGACATTGTTCGAAATCAGGGACAGTCCCTTGAAATCAGGGACAGTTGGGAGCTATGGACAACACTGAAGAAATGACACTTTGCTACAATGTAAAGTAGTGAGTGTACAGCTTGTATAACAGTGTAAATTTGCTGTCCCCTCAAAATAACTCAACACACAGCCATTAATGTCTAAACCGCTGGCAACAAAAGTGAGTACACCCCTAAGTAAAAATGTCCAAATTGGGCCCAAAGGGTCAATATTTTGTGTGGCCACCATTATTTTCCAGCACTGCCTTAACCCTCTTGGACATGGAGTTCACCAGAGCTTCACAGGTTGCCACTGAAGTCCTCTTCCACTCCTTCATGATGTCATCATGGAGCTGGTGGATGTTAGAGACCTTGCGCTCCTCCACCTTCCGTTTGAGGATGCCCCACAGATGCTCAATAGGGTTTAGGTCTTGAGACATGCTTGGCCAGTCCATCACCTTTACCCTCAGCTTCTTTAGCAAGGCAGTGGTCATCTTAGAGGTGTGTTTGGGGTCATTATCATGTTGGAATACTGCCCTGCGGCCCAGTCTCTGAAGGGAGGGGATCATGCTCTGCTTCAGTATGTCACAGTACATGTTGGCATTCATGGTTCCCTCAATGAACTGTAGCTCCCCAGTGCCGGCAGCACTCATGCAGCCACAGACCATGACACTCCCACCACCATGCTTGACTGTAGGCAAGATACATTTTGTACTCCTCACCTGGTTGCCGCCGCATACACTTGCATTATCTTTAGAAGAGGCTTCCTTCTGGATCGACAGCCATGCAGACCAATTTGATGCAGTGTGCGGCGTACGGTCTGAGCACTGACAGGCTGACCCCCCACCCCTTCAACCTCTGCAGCAATGCTGGCAGCACTCATATGTCTATTTTCCAAAGACAACCTCTGGATATGACGCTGAGCATGTGCACTCAACTTCTTTGGTCCACCATGGCGAGGCCTGTTCTGAGTGGAACCTGTCCTGTTAAACTGCTGTATGGTCTTGGCCACAGTGCTGCAGCTCAGTTTCAGGGTCTTGGCAATCTTCTTATAGTCTAGGCCATTTATGTTTTTTAGGGGTGTACTCACTTTTGTTGCCAACGGTTTAGACATTAATGGCTGTGTGTTGAATTATTTTGAGGGAACAGCACATTTACACTGTTATACAAGCTGTACACTCACTACTTTACATTGTAGCAAAGTGTCATTTATTCAGTGTTGTCACATGAAAAGATATAATAAAATCTTTACAAAAATGTGAGGGGTGTACTCACTTTTGTGAGATACTGTATTTGTGTTACCGGCAGGGCTTTTCATCACTCCTTAGCCCTCGTCCTATCTCCGCAAACTGGAAATCCACAAACAACTGAAAACTGGAAGTAAATGGCCAGGCGGCCCCATGCTGGTTTTGAGTGGATAACATCCTGTGCGTGTCACCAGGACTAGGAATACAGAGATTTGCATCCTGCACACCTGTGGACCCCTGCAAAGGACTCTGGATTCACCACCTTGTCGCTGCTATTGAGCACCAATCTAATATCATCTAAACAGTGAGTCTCTTTTCAACTGGTATATCCAGCAAGCAATCACAGCCTGAACATTTAAAGAATAGAAAGGGAAGAAGGAAAGGGAAAGAGAATTTAAAAATTTTTTATTTTTTTATTTTTTTTTTTTTTTCTCTCTTTCTTTGGAGGCTCTGTATTTTGACTCAGCTGACTATATTTTCCGATCCAATCCATATGCGGTGCTATCTTTAATGTTTCATGGAAACATGGTGCTGAATGACTAACAAGCTTGTTGTGGATCTATTGTTTCTCCTGGACTCAAGTCGCATGCCTGCATCACAGCGTGCTGCATTTTTTTTTTTTTTTTTTTATTATATATATATATTATCTCTATGATTGATAGTGCTACATCCAGAAATCAAACCTGTCCTGTTCACTAACTATCAGGAATACTTTCTAGCCAGAATTGCATTTATTTGTCTGAGATAACTAATGCTTTCTTTAACATTGTAAAGACTCAATGCAGCAACTCTATAGGCATATAGGGAGTCTGGAGGTCCATGGTTAAGCACAATACGGGTACCGACTTGTGCTACCAAGGTTTCCCGGAACTCACCTCGCCTAAACATATGTAAGCATTATATATTAAGTCACACTTAATGACTTGAGATGATTGACACGTGTGGATGACTTGGATATGGCTGAGCTCATGGGCATGCGTTTTTAAGTGACAACGTTGTCAGTTTTTACCTTATGCAATCTCCTATTGTTTATGCTTTCCTTTCAATGATTAAAATGTTTTTCTACTAATTGTTCTAATAAAGTTATATCAGGTTAAACCGCAGTTTGTTCCTTTTCCTTCACTGAAGGTAAGGACACCTTGGGTCCTATCCCCAATCTCCTTTTATTTTGACTACTTCTCCTGTTCTGACAAGGAACACCACCTTATTAGGTGAGCCGGTAACCTGTTACCTGATTTGACTAACGATACTGGTCATCAGGACCCCGCCCATTGCGTTTTTTTTTTTTTTTTACTATGATCTGTTTACCAAGTGAAAACAAAATAAAAGACTGAAAAAGATACTTAATGCAGCCACCGCATCTACAGTAAGTACTGGTAAGCTACAATATATAAAACCTTCATTTTTGGGTTTTTCGTCCGTTAAAAACGGATCAGATGAAAAATGGATATAAACAAACAAACCGTCCCTTTTTTGCATGAAAATATGGCTCCAGGTCTCTGTGGTTAAAGACTGGCAGATGTAAAAAGCTGATGTAAAATCGGATGAAAAACAGATGTAAAATTCATCTGTTTTTTTCTTTGAAATAAAGGTGACGAACTGATGAAACAAACAGTCCGCATTTGTGAAAGAGGCCTTACACTTTAAAATGGTATTAAACCCAAAGGAAAACATTTATTATATTGCAGCTTACCAATCAGTAGATGTGATGGTTGCATTCGTTTTCTTTTTTAGGCCTTCTTTCTATTTCTATTTCTATTTTCATCTCATGATCCAGCCAGTAAGTCTGTTTTTTTTTTTTTTTAAAGAACAAGCTCTCCAGCAGAATGTATCAGTTACAGAGATGAGACAAACCATTTAACACTAGCACGGGGTGTTTAGAATGATCAGCTTTTATTTATTAATGTAAAGCCTTTACTTCAAAAGGAAAAAAATGTGTGCTGCTACTGCTTTTCAAGTATTAGCTGGAGTTTGGCTTCAATTTCTTACTGTATTTAAATCTGCTACTATATCTAACATTCCCCTCCCCCCAGTCTGCCAATGCTGCTGTCCAAAGGAGCCCCTGTGCTCATTCATTCAGAGTGGAGGCTCTATAATACAGGAGGTGTTACTGGTCAGATTACCAGTGCAGACAAAGGAAAAAAGCATTATGCCGATCGTACAGACGATCTGAATTTCCGACACCCAAACCGTGGATTTATTTCCGACGGATGTTGTCTCAAACTTGTCTTGCATACACACGGTCGCACAAATGTTTTAGCAAATTCCGATCGGCAAGAGCACGCTGACGTACAACACGTACGACGGGACTAGAAAAATGAAGTTCAGTAGCCAGTGCGGCTCTTCTGCTTGATTCCGAGCATGCGTGGAACTTTGTGCGTCGGAATTGTGTACACACGATTGGAATTTCCGACAACGGATTTTGTTGTTGGAAAATTTGAGATCCAGCTCTCTAATTTTTGTTGTCAGAAATTCCAACAGAAAATGTCCGATGGAGCCTACACATGGTCGGAATTTCCGGCAACAAGCTCACGTCGAACATTTGTTGTCGGAAATTCCGATCATGTGTACACGGCATTAGAGGATAAAACAAATGCAGCCACCACATCTAGTGTTTTAGTAAGCTACAATATATTACATTTTGGGTTTTGGGTTTAATACCACTTTTAGCTAGATGTGTCATGTTGGTACAAAAAAAGACCATTGACGCACGAAGATAAAATCTTCAGTAAACCTTTTCTTTGCACAGCTCAAGCAGTCATTGTGTGTTTCCCAGAGGGTGTACTCTGGGAGACTTTGTGCATTTCAGAGAGTTTATTTGGCACATTGAGCTCAGGAGAAATGGTTGAGGTACAAAAATGGCTGCCAAAGACACTTCTATTTTAGCAACAGTCAAAGCCTGACATGGACCTTTAACCGCTTCTACATATTTTTGGTAAACAAAATCACAATAAGCGCATATTGATTGGTTTGTGCAAAAGTTATAGCATCTACAAAATTGGGGATAGTTTTATGGCATTTTTATTTTTTTTTTTTTTTTTTTCTAATAGTAATGGCGGCGATCTGCGATTTTTATCTGTACTGCGACATTGCGGCGGACACATCGGACACTTTTGACACTATTTTGGGACCATTGCACTGATAACTGTGTAAATGACACTGGCAGGGGAGGGGTTAACCACTAGGGGGCAATGAAGGGGTTAAGTGTGTCCTAGGGAGTGATTCTAACTTTGAGGGGGATGGGCTTCAACACACATGACAGCAATAACTGCTCCTGATGACAGGGAGCGGTGATCTCTGTCATGACACAAGCCGGAACGGGGAAGTGCCTTTTTTACATAGGCACTTCCCTGTTCTGCGGGCGGGCACGGTCACACTGTACACGCCGGGGGCGTGTGCCTGCTAGCCCCACCTCTTAAAGGAGACGTACAGGTACACCCATTTGCCCACCGCTGCCATTGTGCCGACGTATATCGGGTTGCAGGAAATAAATTTGCTTGATTCCCCCATCAATACAGACAGTGTTGATAAGGGAATCCCTCATGCTTAATCATTGTATTCTCCTGGCTGAGGGGTGGAGGAAACCACTCCTATTGGTAGAAGACTATACCAGCTGCTAGAGATAATCATATGTAAATCTGGCAAGCTGGTTGTACCCAAGTTGTTCGATCGATCAACTTGGCACATTCAGCCTGCCCATAAATGGTTCGAAAGTTGAGTATGACCAAGATAGCTGCTTCATCATCTGCCCAATCAGCAGGTAAAGTGTTCTAAGGCTCTTTCACACCCACCATGCAGTATGGGACCCTCTGAAGAGTGATCTGTGTTCTTTTTTATCGCCCCCTGGCCACCCGTCTCAAAGAGCCCAGGGAGAAAGGCACTATAAAAATAATAATAAATTCTTACACTCCCCTGCTACAGACAGAAGTGAACAGTATCCTAAACTTAGGAGAAACTCAGCGCATACAGATACAACAATAATGAGAGCTCAGGCTGATTACAGCCTAGTAAGGATGAGCTCCGGCGTGTTCGCACAATCCACGTGCAGAGCCCGACAGGAAGTCGGCACTGTGCTGCGCTAATCACAGGCAGTGAGACATTTTCCCGATGTGCGGCTGCAGAGATTGGGAAATGTCTCACTGTCTGTGATTAGCACAGCGACTTCCTAGCGGGCTCTGCACGTGGAGTGTGCGAACACGCCGGAGCTCATCCTTACAGCCTAGCTTTCCTCTAAAGGTAGACTAGGGAAAAAATTTCTTGGGAGAGTGGGTACCTAGTTTTGATAGGTACCAGCTCCCACTTTTGCTTGGATAGCCTAGGTGATCCAATCTGAAGTTTGGCCCCAGCTCTCTTTGCCTGCAGCCTTCTGGGACACATCGCAGGTCCCAGAAGGCTGCAATACCATTCACAAAGCATACGCAGTAGGAAGCCAGCTGTGAGGCAGCAAGGAACCACACCCTGTTTCCAACAGTAAACATGCTGGAGCTGGGGACCAGAAGACTGGTGAAGAACTGGTCCAGGTGAGGACAATGCTGGATCCCTGGAGAGGTAAGTGTCCTTTTAGCAAAAGTATTTGTAGCTGCTAACTTTTAATTTTTAATCTCTAGGGTGAAGATCCTCTTTAAAGCAGATCTTCACTGCATCTGAGCAGCACAAACCAAAAACACTAATTAATTCATTTTTAATATTCAAAGCAAACTCCTTCATCCCTCCATGTCTCTATGCTTTATTTTGTTAAGAAATCAATTTGAAAAACACACCCTAGCATTTATGGCCGTGGCCATCTTGAGTAAGGGCAAATGATTCATGTAGCCTTTACTTCCTGGTATCCATCTGCCCTTAGCTCAAGCATTCATTCAGGAGAGTGTGCTTAGCGGAGAAACCTCTCCTCCTCCCCTCCCCTCCTGAAGACTCCTGAGATGTATGACATCATTTGCCTAGGCAAGAAACCAGGAAGTAACTGAATAAATGTAAAAAAAAAAGTTTTAAACAAGTATTTTTGGGGGGAAAGAGGGTTATGGCCAGGACACCCTTGAGCAGTTGCAATTTCAATTGGTAGAATCCAAGACTTCAATAGGACAGCTGTACAGGGAAAGGCCCCCAGCAAGGTGCCACATCTGCACGTGCAGGATTGCTGTCTCCTATGGCAACAGTCTTTAACAGCAACACAAATCATTACAGTCCTCTTTGCTTGACTACAACTTCTACTTAGAGTTAGTTCTACGTAGTTCTTCAGCCCCTTGAGCTCCCGGTCTCTCACTGGACCCTCTGATTCACTGACTCTGAATCTCTAGAGCTCCCCAAAGCTTTGTGGTGATATCTCCCTCAAGTGTCACCCACGCTTCCCTGCTGGGTCCCTAGCTTGGCACTCCAGATACTTTTCAAGCTGCACCCCTGTTAACCGGCTCGGTCCCTGGCTTGACTCATAAGGCTGCTCTGCAAGCGTCACCCCCGCTGGCCGGGTCCCTGGCTTGATCACCGCCTGAGGTTTCCAGATTCTCCAGAGCGCACCGTTCGGTGAGAATGCTGCTCCGGTACTTGCTTCAGTTACTTACTGTGGTCCCTGGTAAAGGTGGTTGGTCCCTTAGTGGTGACAACTTATCTCCTACCTCCGACCATGACAGATTCACTGGTTGGCAGAACCATCACTTATGGTTGGACTGCGAGCCGCATTCCCAACCCTGTGCTGCCCTCTTACTTCTGGATAGGCCCTCGCACAGCCTGGCAGCCAGATGCCCCCGGATAGGCCCAATCTCTGGCCTAGCAGCCCATGGTGTCAGACAGCCCTCCAGGTGGCACAGAACACAGATCACCTGACTTCACCCGAATATATAGGTTCTCCCAGCCGGCCAAGGGATTCAAGAAAACCCCAGCCCATTGGCTGAGATACCCCATGTACCCATAACCTGACCATGGGTTGTCCTTCTCGTATCTATACCTGGGTACTTGGAGATACCACCAAGTACCCAGGCACCTAGCGGTAGAAGAGAAAAGTGCAACAAGGCCAAACTTAGGGAGAAATCAATGAATCTCTAGCAATTGACCAGGGTAACTACTCCTGGCAAGTAAATTTGTGAGGAGCTCCCTGACTAAACCCCAGGGTGCTACATACTTTTCTATCTATTTACTAATGCTAGCAGCACAAGGATTAAAAATAATCAATGTTGATGTGGAGAGTGAATTTCCACTTTAAGGTAGGGTCCCTAGGAAAGAAAAATGTGACAGTGGTCTTTTAAAAACTCATGTATGCTGCACACTGAAAACTGTCAGGCACACAGGGCCGGATTTCCCACAAGGCCACCGAGGCTAGGCCTTGGGGCGGCACGTTAAAGTCCATTAGGGGCACCGGTGCCCATAGAAAAGATGGCCGCAAGCCGACCACGCAACCGTGCATGCGCCGTTCCGAAGTCGGCCGGGCTCGGAAAAGCACGTACGCGCTCGGCCAGGCGACGTATGCGCAGTAGCGTGATTGCGCCGCTCGGTGCCATTTTTGAAAAGATCGAAAGTAGGTCTCCAAGCTGTTGGCCGCTGTTCCTTACTTACAGGGCCGCGAAGGCTGCTCTACACAGAGGTGCGGCCGTGACCCAGAAGAGAGAGAGTGGCGTCATCTCTGCTATTTTTTGGGTGGCAGCCAGGTAACTGTGGCAATCTCCATGATGCTAGCAGGCAGCATGGCAAGTGACATCCCCATCTGGTGGCAGGCAGCGTGGCAAGTGACATCCCCATCTGGTGGCAGGCAGCGTGGCAAGTGACATCCTCATCTGGTGGCAGGCATAGTGGCAAGTGACAAGCGATGGTGGCAAGTGACACGCTCAGGGCTCCCAATGATTCTGCATTATGGTGAGTTGAACTATTTCATTTTATATTACAATGTAATAATAGAAATAATGCGTTTCAATCATCCTGACACCATAACAACCATGGTGCTGGGGATGATTGAAGCACTAACACCAGACATTGCCCTGAAAAATTGCCTGCGAAAAATCCTTACCCCTCGCGCGCTTACCCTGAAGTATTTTCAGTCTGTACAATTAAAGCCAGTTATTTTAAGTGTTCTCGTGTGTGGAGATATGTTTTTAATTGATCTATTGTAGCAGTCATCGATAAAGGACGTGAATGGTGGTGTGTGTGTGTGTGTGTGTGGGGGCGGCATTGAAGGACCCGGCCTTGGGGCTGCAAAGGGAGTAAATCCGGGCCTGCAGGCACAGCGACTGTTCCTGTACAATTATGAGCAACCACATTAAAATAGCAGATCTGTAAATTGCTTACTGCCTAATGTATGCAAATCACATGCACAGACAGTATGCACAGGCGGTATGTACAGCAAACTGCACGACTCTCACTGATATATTTAAAGTTTAATCACATCTGTCACACAGAGATTGCTGAACTCCATCAATCCAGGGTGTGGATTCTAGAATTACTGCATTGGGACCCTTCAGCTGTCACTATATTAGCGTTGTGGAACAAGATGCGTGCTGTCAGTGTTTGACATTGCATGATACGTAAAAAGGGATCCCCCAGGAGGAGGAAAATGTCGTCTCCACACCAGTAAGCTGGTCTGACAGATTCTTAGAACAATTGTCAAAAGCTGACTAGAATTATTATTATTAATGAGAAAAGAGGGGATGTGCATGCAAAAGTGTTAAATAATTAGTATTTTTAGAAGACCAATTTTAAAAAGACCCAGACACTAACTTTACCGATTGTGGGTAAAAACATATATAGATTTTAGATGCTTGCTTGCAGTGTCTTTCTTTTCATAAATTATTTTTAGTCACTTTTAATGTGTCACTAACCTTGCAAGAAAACTAGACAATTGCAGGGAAAGTCAATTCCTTATCACAGCCCCCTTTGTCCTTGCATGTCATAGGCCCCTCCTTTTCTGGGAGTGTGCAATTGCTCTTGTACTGGGCTTGACCCTCTGCTCTTCCCTTCACTTCCCTATATATTCCTTTTTCCTGGAGGATCATGGTAGCATATGTTGGGTTGTGGTTCGGCCCGCCCCTTCAACCTTATGTTACTAGCTATCTGTAAGTTGGGGCGATCACCCTTCTCTTTTTTTCATCATTGTAGGACTGGCTAACAAACCCTTCACAATCTATTGTTGTCCCAGTTAGGTTTAGGCTCTCATGGGTCACCTCTGTGCGGTGTCTTAGGCAGCCATATGGGGAGAACCCCATTCTGGTGGTCTGTGGGTCATTTAGAAGTCTGTGACGTCATCATGCTTGACGTAAATAAATGTCACAGCGCAAAAGAACGTCATGACCACACACATTGTGATGTTTATTTACATCAAGCGTGATGATGCCGCAACGTTTATTTACGCTGTGACGTTACACTGATTTGGCACTAATGGCGGCCATTAAGCACATTAACAAACATTTCTCATTTGCATTGGTTGACATTTACATCTGAAACAGCCGGCGTGACCGGTGAAACCAGTCAGGTTTCCAGCCTTTCTCCCATATCGTCAGCTGTTGAAATGCCTCTCCCTACTCATCTCCTCCATCTGTAGAAAAGACCATGGTTCCTTTGGATACAAACCTATAGACCATTATCATCTGTGAGAACACTCTGGTTTTCCCAAGACCTACATGGATGGCTAGGAATCAATTTATCCTTTTGAGCGTTATATGGCTTGGAACTTTTGTTGATTAAGCTCGTGGATCACCTATTAGACAATTACAAGCCATGCTTCACACAGTTTAAAGAACTTTCCTAAAAGTAGTCAATTGCCAACAAGGGATTATTCAAGGTGCCATGCTATATACTATACATGTAGACTCCCAGGGAAAAGGTGCCCTTGTCATCACATGTATCCTTGTGTGTAACTCACAGCATGTGACCTTAAGTCATTTATAGAAATGTTTTTCAAACTGTGTGAAGCATAACCTGTAATTGCCAAATGGGGAGCCACCAGCCTGATAAATCACTGGAAGACTCCCAGGGAAAGGTGCCCATGTCATCAAATGTTGTGAGCTACACATAAGAATACATGTGATGACATGGGCACCTGTCCCTTGGAGTCTTCCAGCAATTTCTGACATATTTGGCATAATTTGCTCTGGTTCTACACCGTCCACATGTGGGCTGGTCCCACAATATAGTCAACTATAAGATTTCACCATGAGAGGTCTTCTAGCCGTGTGAAGTAGTGGGTAAAGCTTAATACATAAGTGATTTTCCCCGCAGCTGCAATGGTTGGGTTTTTTAATAATTGCTCAATTATGGCTTTATAAGTTAGACAGTAGGTTTTTTATGTTCTAGATTTTTCAAAAAAGCATTTTTTCTCATTCTATTCCTTACATGTGTCAAGCAATTTGCTGGGTCTCTCACTCATTTAGGGATACATTGTAGATTTTGATACAGTTAAGTGAAAAAGTATTTGCCCCCTTTCTGATTTTTTTGTTTTTTTGCAAATTTCTCACACTTAAATGACTCAGATCATCAAACAAATGTTATTATTACACAAAGATAACCAGAGTAAATACAAAATGCAGTTTTTAAATGATGGTTTCATTTATTAAGGCAAAAAGGCTCTCCAAACCTGCCTGGCTTTATGTGAAAAAGTAATTGCCCCCTAAACCTAATAACTGGTTGTGCCACCCTAGGCGGCAACAACTGCATTCAAGCATTTGCGATAACTGGCAATGAGTCTTTCACATTGCTGTGGAGCAATTTTGGCCCACTGTTCTTTGCAGAATTGTTTTAATTCAGCCACTTTGGAGGGTTTTCCAGCATGAACGGCCTGTGTAAGGTCATGATACAGCATCTTAATTGGATCAATTGGCTTTGACTAGGCCACTCCAAAACCTAAATTTTGCTTTGTTTGAACCATTTGGAGGTGGACTTGCTGTTGTGTTTCGGATCATTGTCCTGCTACATAACCCAAGTGCACTTAAGCTTGAGGTCACAAACTGATGGCCAGACATTCTCCTTTAGGATTTTCTGGTAGAGCTCAGAATTCATGGTTCCATCAATTATGGTAAGTCGTCCAGGTCCTGAAGCTGCAAAGCAGCCTTAGACCATCACGCTACCACCACCAGGACTGACTGTTGGTATGATGTTCTTGTTATGAAATGCTGTATTAGTTTTACGCCAGATGTAATGGGACGCTCACCTTCCAAAAAGTTAAATATTTGTCTCATCAGTCCACAGAATATGTGCCTAAAAGTCTTGGGAATAATCAAGATGTTTTTTTGGTCAGCAGTGGCTTTGGCCTTGGAACTCTCCCATGTATGTCATTTTTGCCCAGTCTCTTTCTTATTGTTGAATAATGAACACTGACCTTACCTGAGGCAAGTGAGGCCTGCAGTTCTTTAGATGTTGTTCTGGGTTCTTTTATGACCTCCTGTATGAGTCCCTGTCATGCTCTTGGAGTAAATTTTGTAGGCCGGCCACTCTTAGGAAGGTTCACCACTGTTCCAAGTTATCTCCATTTGTGGATATTGGCTCTCCCTGTGGTTCATTGGAGTTCCAAAACCTTAGAAATGGCTTTGAAACCCTTCCTAGACTGATACATGTACATTACTTTGTTTCTAATCTGTTCTTGAATTTTTTTAGATTGTGGCATGATGTGTGGCTTTTTGTGATCTGTTAGCATGCTTCACTTTGTCAGACAGCTTCTATTTATGTGATTTTGTGATTCAACAGGTCTGGCAGTAATCAGGCCTGGGCGTGGCAAGTGAAATTTAACTCTGCTTTCCAAAAGGTTGTGGTTAATCACAGTTCATTCACGATTCAGCATGGGAAGCGGCAGTTAGTTTTTCACATAGGGCCAGGCAGGTTTGAACAGCTTTTTTCCCTTAATAAATGAAATAATATTTTAAAAATCTTGGATTTACTTGGGTTATCTTTGCGTAATATTAAAATGTGTTTGATGATCTGAATCATTTGAGTGTGAGAAATATGCAAAAAAATAAAAATCCGGAAGGGGCAAATATTTTTTCACACAACTGTATATTGAAGTTGAGCTTTAGACTGGTTTTTATAATTCATAGATGACAAAGATCCTCCTCACATAATCGTTGTTCCCACAAAAGCCACTCAAGATCATTCTCATCTCATAATCATAGTTCATCTACGCTATGGGCATCCACCCAAAAATTGATGCTGGGTGTGTGGTGATCATGCATTTCCAGAAATGTCGGTGTGCCAGACATGTTATACAGAAGTGATGAAAGAAAAAAAGCCACCTTAAGAGGTAGTATTTTTAATTAATCCACAGAAAATTGCGCTATCCTTTCTCTAAAATGTCATATAATCAGTCAATGCATCTATCTGTGGTGCCAACCCATTTAGTAACATAAATTCACAAAATTTCAAGCACAATGCTGATTTCAATCTAATGTGCAATCATACATGTAGCGCCACCCCCAAAGGATCCGCCTGGTAAATTTGGGTTCTCTGTTCTGCGTATTGAACCCAAGAACAACCTCAGCCCTTCTGGCACACCTAGTTAAATAAAACCATTGCAAACACAAGTGCAAAAGACATAGAAAGAAATAATACAGATTGCAAGATAATACTTTACTAGAGATCATTAGGTCAACAAAAATGATAAAAATGTAAGAGGCCAGCAGCTGGGGATCTGCCTCCAGGGATAATTCTTACTCAGAGAGAGGCTCTCCATGCCACCGAGGCCTCAGCACCCACTCACACAGACCAGAGGAGTCTAGCCTCTCGCTCCTGTAGCTGCAGGTCCCGTGTTCCAAGAGAGAGAACCCACCCTTAGCATTGGCATTTATCTCCTTTCCCGGTGTCCTCCTTAGTTGCCAGCTTTCTGGTATGTGCAGCCCAGTCAGTGCTAGTGATTGCAGTATGTCCTGACTGTGGGACAACATGCCCCAAGATGCTCTGCTTGTTGACAGTGATCCCACTCTGTTGGCAGGAAATTATGCACTGAGCACTAGGGGAAAAAGGCTACATCTCAGTCTCATCAGTGAGTGTTCCTGAGTTGCAGAACGACATAGCTGGCCCTTGGCTACATACACAAAATAAAAATTAATTTGCAATTGTACTCACTACTGTGCTATCATATAGGCTGCATTCTGACCTGCGAATTGGCCCGGCTCCATTTTAATGCGAGAACCCCATTTGGGGTTCTCGGCGATTAGCTGCGGGAGGCAGCCCTATTGAGACCAATGGGAGGCTGCCATCCGCCGGCTAATCTCAGCTCCTCGCATATGATCGCTCATGCAGAGATCATATGCGAGTGGCTGCGATAAGCTGTGGGAGCTGGCAGCTTCCCATTGCTCTCAGTAGGGCTGCATCCCGCAGCTAATCGCAGAGAACCACACCCTGTGGTTCTTGCATGTAAACGGAGTCCAGCGATTCGCAGGTCTGAATGCAGCTATATTGTGCTATGAATACAAATGTAATAACTTGTGTCAAAATAAAGTATATTAAAAAAACATATTCAAAATAAAGCCTCTATGTTAGATGAATATATTCATGTATCCTCTGTATATCTTGTGTCTTCCCACAACCTCTTTGTACAGCTTCCCGGCAATCAAACGTGCCCACCACCTGTGACTGTGTTCATAACTCACCAGAATTATATAACCTTATTACACATTCAGTTCAAATCTTTTTTCTCAGAAATCTCTCCACTTTACCTTCAGACCAGATGGTATCTGTCAGATTTCCTCAGACAATGTAAAGCCATATAATACTCCATATAGTGTTAAAACCCTTTTATTTAAAACAAATTTACTACAAATTTCACTCAAAGTGAATGGTACTTTGATGCACACCAATTTATCTTGGAGTCATTTGTGGAGATTCAATGTTCTGTGACAACTGCTATGGTGCTATCTTCAGCATCTCTTACCCACTGGGCTGGGCCCTTGATGCCCTGGTCTCCAGCACCCCAAAACCAGCCAGTATTGAATCCTTCAAGTTTGTGATCAAGCCCTTCCACCTGATGCATTTTGTCACCAAGGACTACTTCTGAGCATAGGGTTGCTACTCCATGGGATTAAACGCTGGCTGGTTTGGAGGTGCTGGAAACTGTGACATTGAGGTTCAAGCTTGACAGGGGAGAGATGCTGGAGATAGGGGTGTGTAGGCTGGTACCTACAGTATGAAACATGCTATGTTTTGTTCATGCTTTATTGCTTTTTATTGATGTAGCCAGGTGCTTAGCCAGCAGAGAGAGCAACTACAGACATTGTGCTACAACCAACTTATGCGCCCAAACAGGATTATTTTGCTGGCTATGATGCTGTTCAGCCTCCACTCACCAGGGGGAGCCGGTGGGACTTGAGAAACTAAAAGAACTATAATGGGATCATGGGACATGTATTTTGCAGGGAGCACTTTGCTGTGGAGGTAAATGGGGCTGTAAACTACAATACACGCAAAACCCTGTAAAGGGAGGGGAAAGAGAAATAATGTAGTTTTTCCAGGGCTTTTTGAAATGAAGGTCTCTCTTCTGCTGGGGACTGGAGCTGGGCTCACCTCTGTGCCTGTGTGTGTATATATCAGTGACTCCCTGAGGACCAGAGCACTGAGTACTAAGTTACTTAGAACAGGAATGACGGAGACTAGAATTCTGAGGACCAGATTCCTGAGGACAGAGCCAGAAGGATTAGAGACAGACGGGTGTCCAGGCCAAGGTTTTCTGGGTTACCAGGACTGATGAGCATCCTCTGCTGTGTTGATTTGACCTATTAGTTATTTTTTATAAGTATTAGTTTTTTTTATTTTAGTAGCTCCAAAATCCCTGCAAACAGAGTTTATATGGATGGTACAGATGCACACCACCGTATAGACTGGGCCCCGTACCATTTAGCCGAGTGAAGGTTGCAGGGAGCCAGATACTTACCAACTGCCTCCCAGGGATACCCCTCTCAGGATACATAATATCTATATTTATTGATGTATACATAGGGTAATATACACAAAGTGCACTCTGAGACATCTATTGACCATTGACTGCAGAAGAGCTACTATGGAATTTTCCTAAAGACAGTTAATCCCGTTCATCATTTATACTGTTCACTGTTTATACTATTTATTACTGGTGCTGCTGCTGCTAGGTTAGTCTTGCTTTAGCATCACAGTGATATAGAACAAACTGCTATGAAATTACCTAGTAATTACACCAATTATCCTATTGCGTGCAGTTTCTTTTATCTGCTCATTGATATTTGTGTATTGCCATTTACTTTTGCCTTATGTCAATATACTTGCTCTACTTACAGTACCATAGCCTGCTGCTCATTTCCTGATACGCTGACATAGTTGCAAGTAGGATACTAATACTTGAGCTCACATAGCGTATGTATACTATATTACCAAAAGTATGCCTGCCTTCACACGCACATCAACTTTAATGGCATCCCAGTATTAATCCCTAAGGTTTAATATTGAATTGGCACACCGTTTGCAGCTATAACAGATCAACTCTTCTGGGAGGGCTGTCCACAAGGTTTAGGAGTGTGTCTATGGGAATGTTTGACCATTCTTCCAAAAGTGTATTTGTCAAGTCAGGTACTGATATGGATAAGAAGACCTGGCTTTCAGTCTCCTCTCTAATTCATCCCAAAGGTGTTCTATCGGGTTGATGTCAGGACTCTGTGCAGGCCAGTCAAGTTCCTCCATCCTAAACTCGCTCATCTATGTCTTTATGGACTTTGCTTTGTGCACTGGTCCAAAGCATTTGGTGGAGGGGGATTATGGTGTGGGGTTGTTTTTCAGGGGTTGGGCTTTGCCCCTTAGTTCCAGTGAAGGGAACTCTTAACGTGTCAGGATACCAAGACATTTTGGACAATTTTATGCTCCCAACTTTGTGGGAATGGTTTGGGGATGGCCCCTTCCTGTTCCAACATGACTGCGCACCAGTGCACAAAGCAAGGCCCATAAAGACATGGATGAGCGAATTTGGGGTGGAGGAACTTGACTGGTCTGCACAGAGTCCCGACCTCAACCCGATGGAACACCTTTGGGATGAGTTGAGACTGCGAGGCAGGCCTTCTCGTCCACATCGGTGTCTGACCTCACAAATGCGCTTCTGGAAGAATGGTCAAACATTCTCATAGACACACTCCTAAACCTTGTGGACAGCCTTCCCAGAGGAGTTGAAGCTGTTATAGCTGCAGAGGATGGGCCAACTCAATATTGAACCATACAGGCTAAGACTGGGATGCCATTAAAGTTCATGTGTGTGTAAAGGCAGGCGTCTCAATACTTTTGGTAATATACAGTATTTGCGGCATCCCATTATCTAACTATGTGTTTCATAGGAGATGAAGCAGAGAACCCGTCATACTAAGCAGCACCTCCAGGGGTAAGCGCTACATTGAACTGTATGTATAATGTTTTCTGTCTAGCATGCTCTCTGCCTGATGTTCATGGCACTACTCTCTTGTGAAGGTTGGAAATATGAGGGGAAGTCGGCCTCTGGGTAGGTCCATGTATGGGAATTGAGTGGAGCAGATCTAATGTGATGTACTGTATAGATCTTTTTTTGGCAGCACTCTCCAATGGGAATCCAGTTTGGGGTTCCAAGGTGTGAACTTTCTATATGGATTTGCTATACTATGGCTATGGATATGGAGCAGGGCACCCGGGGGCACGGGGGCACTTATACTGAAATGTAATTGCACAGCCAGATAGGAGAAGTTGTGGAATTGTGTCTGCGAGGCCATGTAATATCCACAATAGTTGTTTAGTAAAATTCCTTATTGAAAACCAACCTAATGTCTAGTCTGACATTACTTAAAGGAACAGAGTGTATTGAAATGGGGTACATTCATAGTGCATCATACAGAACTGGGAGTGAAGAGGTAACTAATCTTCTGCGTTGAAGGAGAGAATTCTCATGCAGGGAGAAGTGTGTGCAGAATAATAAGGTTATAGATTATTCTGAGAGTGTTAAAGAGATGTCACTGTGCAGTCTTTATGGCTGGAAGACGTACAATTAAAATACAGAGGTGATAGCAGCCAGTTGTGAGGGATGTGTGTGTGTCACATAGTGAAGATGTGACATGATGAGAGGACAGGTGGACTAAAGTATCCATTTCAAGCTACCAAAATGCTTGAAGTCTGTCAGCTGGGTACAGGGAAGTGGACCAGGACACCTGTCGTTTTGCAGATGGACTTGCACCTTCTGTCTAAGTAGTAGTCTGTAGTTATATGCCTAATACATGTGTAGTGAATAAAATACTGCTGCGGTGGTGCAGTGGAGAGTGAATAAAGATTAACAGTAATTGGCCTCTAGCCCAGCAAGGGTAAAACGCATGCACTTAAGTGAAATTGCTCATGTGTACTTATGTGAAGGGGAAAGCCGCTTTATGTTTGTTTAATGATATCTGTTGCCCCTAGGGGGCCAAGTGCTAGGCGCTGCTCCCCACCTGCTAACAGGTGAAATTTTTACATCATGCATGAGATTTCCAGTTGTGATACATTTTTCAACCAACTCCTCGATTGCCAGATTCCTATCAATGTTGAGATCTCAGGAATTCACAATAATAGTGATGATCACTTATTGGCTGAGGAGGCCATGGTTTGCAACATAATTACATAATTGTATACTGGGGCTTATATATTGCAATATCCTTTAAGAAGTCTGTGCTGCTCATGTTACTGTGGGGATTAGATAAACATACTTGTGTGTACTGTGTAGTGGATTTTCTTTGACATAGCGCATTACCAGCTATATATATTTGTTTTGATGTCCCTGATGTTATGAACCCATAGTCCAGTGGGGGACATCACTTCCATCTTGGGATCTTGAAAACCTCTCTTTCTTGAGTTGGATGCCGCGGTACAGGTCGGTGTTAATACAGCTACTAGCTTCATTTTTTGCTGCAATCTGGGAATATCTGTATTTCCTGGTTATTTTCTGATCTCTATACACTCCTAGTCCACTCAATCGTCTTGCCAGCCTTGATTTTCAGGCAGCTTCCTGCATGCTCTAGCCTCTGGCTATGTGGTTCTGGCAGCCCTGTGTCCACCCCCGGCTAATTGTGGATACCTTTTGACCCATGACATCCATTGATACTATTCCTTTCTACTGGGTCCTAAAGAAGCCAATAATTGGCAAAAATACTGGAGATATACATTACTGTACTATCCTTTACCATCACTGTTCAATATGAATATATTTGATGCTTTGTAATGTATTTTCTGGCTTTTCTATAGTGGGCTATTGTATTTTACCCTGCAAATCTGTTGGTCATAGAGAGTATTCCATGTTTTATCTTTGTACCTATGTATTTTTAACATGTATAATAAAGTTTATTATGTTTTATTAAATAATTGTGGTGTCTCTGATGCTGAGCCATTAAAGTTCAGTATTTTCCATGTTGGAGTTCTCTAGTCCACATTTTTTTTCTTAAGTAATTCAGTTGTGGCTTGTGGTAGTCAAATTTATTTTACAACATAATTACATTTCATCCTTCAACCTCTGGTTTCCCTACCTGACATACCAGACCCACTGTTGGGGTGGGTCACTGAGGACTATTGCCTCCATTTATCTCCGAGCAGGTAACACTTAATGGAGGTTGAGAAGCAAAAGCTCCAATGTTTGATTTCAACACTGATAAAAGCCAGAACATAGTTACATAGTAGGTGAGGTTGAAAAAAGGCACAAGTCCATCAAGTCCAACCTATGTGTGTGATCATATGTCAGTATTACATTATATATCCCTGTATGTTTCCGTCGTTCAGGTGCTTATCTAATAGTTTTTTGAAACTATCGATAATCCCCACTGAAACCACCGCCTGTGGAAGTAAATTCCCCACCCTTGCCGCTCTTACACTACCCTCTACGTAGTTTAGGGGAAAACTCTTTTCTTCTAATTTTAATGAGTGCCCATGTGTCTTGTTAAACTCCCTTCCACAAAAAAGTTTTATCCCTATTGTGGGGTCACCAGTACGGTATTTGTGAATTGAAATCATATCCCCTCTCAAGCGTCTCCTCTCCAAAGAGAATAAGTTCAGTGCTCACAACCTTTCCTCATAACTAATGTCCTCCAGACCATTTATTAGCTTTGTTGCCCTTCTTTGTACTCACTCCATTTCCAGTACATCCTTCCTGAGGACTGGTGCCCAGAACATCATCCACTAATAAGACTTACCTTACATTTTGGGCACAATACAATACAATTTACAGAGGGAAACAATTGGAATCTATTGTCTCTAGATTTGTCTCAAGGTAAACCTTTTATCAAGGCCAGCTTGTAGAAACTGAATGAGTTGCATCAAGCGGGCAGTCAACCCTCTAGTCATATAGTTTCTCAAGGCCTGTATCAAGATCAAACCTTCTATAACATCAGCCAAAAAAGTTTTGAAATTGCATACTGATGGAGAATTTGCATATTTCATATTTAATTAAAGTTGCCTAACAATATCTAAGAAAGTATCCAAAGTCTAGTTACCTTAGATGACTTCATACCAAAGGAATGTCATTACAAACTGACCAAGTCCTTAAAAGGTCATGTTTCTAGCAAGGGGTTTCAATACACCCAAGTCCTATATACTGCAGCTATAACTTTGAATATTCAGTCTCATCTGGGCAAGCATGTGCCTGGGTCCAATCACCTAGCCACGCTGCGAAAGCGAGTGGCAAAACAGCATCTTTAGTTAAGTATTCTTGTTATTTATAAATATTATTACATTTGCTATCTCTATCTATCATTACTTGATTTAATGTTATACTTATAAGTACCCGTATTTATTGGTGTATAACACGTACTTTTTTCCCCTTAAAAGCAGGGGAAAATCGTGGGTGCGTGCAGGGGTGGACTGATAACTCATGGGGCCCCCGAGCAATAGGAGATTATGGGGCCCCCAGGCAATCAGAGATTATGGGGCCACACAGTATACACACACACAGTATACAATCATACAGTATACACATACATGTACACACAGTATAAACAGACAGATATAAAAAAAAAAACAGATTTATACATACTGTCCCTGGTTTTACTGAGGCTGGCAACTCTGATGGGGCCCCCTAGTGGCCCAGGGCCCTCGGGCAGTGCCCGAGTGGCTCAATGGTCAGTCCGCCCCTGGGTGCGTGTTATACGCCGATCCCCACTGTCTGTGAGGGGAAGAAGAGCGAGCGCCGCCAAAGTAGACCGAGCTGAGTGTACTCGGCTCGGCTCGCAGTCCCACCTCCCTGCTGTCTCTGTGGGGACTGCGAGTGCTGCCGAAAAAGACCGAGCCATACTGTGTACTCGGCTAGGCTCGGCTCGCAGTCCCGCCCAGTCCCGCCATTGGACCTGCGCTATGTCCATCATAGGAGCCGGGCCAACGGGCGGGACTGCGAGACAAGCCGAGTACAGCTGAGTACACAGGCTCTGTCAATCTCAGCGGCGGTAATTTTAAATGATTACATGCCACAAATGACACTGGGCAAAAGGCTGCAAATGGCACTGGGCAAAAGGCTGCAAATGGCACTGGGCAAAAGGCTGCAAATGGCACTGGGCAAAAGGCTGCAAATGACACTGGGCAAAAGGCTGCAAATGGCACTGGGCAAAAGGCTGCAAATGACACTGGGCAAAAGGCTGCAAATGGCACTGGGCAAAAGGCTGCAAATGACACTGGGCAAAAGGCTGCAAATGGCACTGGGCAAAAGGCTGCAAATGACACTGGGCAAAAGGCTGCAAATGGCACTGGGCAAAAGGCTGCAAATGGCAATGGGCAAAAGGCTGCAATTGACACTGGGCAAGGCTGCAGATGGTCACTGATTATTATGCAATGATGGACAAGGCTGCAGATGGACACTGATAAGGCTGCATTGATGGGCATTTAAATGTAAGGTTTTTTTCCTCAAACTTTCCTCCTAAAAGTTTTTTTCCTTAAAATTCCCTCCTAAACTTGGGGTGCGTGTTATACGCCGGCGCGTGTTATACGCAGATAAATACAGTATTTGTATGATCTCTCTTTGTACATATCGAATACAACCCCAAAAATGTAAACTATCACGTAATCATGATAGAATACATACTTTTGGCCAATAGGGGCCCTATTTTGTACTCTTCTTGGACAGAGTGGTCCTAAAAATGTTCTCAGTTCATCCCGAAAATTGTATCATGATTATTCAATTTTTTTTTTAACAGATAATATTTTTTCCATTTTAACCCTTATTTGCAACTACCACAGAAAATCCACATCCATTGGATGTACGTTTAATCCTGAGAGCAGATCTTGTGACCGCAACTCTCTTTAGGAACTCAGAGATGCTCCTTGTGATCCCATAAGGAAGAAGGAGATGTGATCCAGCTTCATAATGTAAGCCAACGTCCTGGCTTGTCAGAGTAATATAATAATCTTAGACTTTACAAGACCTGTAGAAGAATGAAAAGCACATTCCACTAGAGCTGTAACAACCTCTTAAGCAGCGTCACCTGAAATACTCTGTAAAGTAGCCACATGATCCTAGCAGACCACCTTGATTTCATATTACAGAGGAGCAGTTTGCATTTTCTGTTCTAATGCAATAAACTGTTTTTTTACATGCACTCTTGCTGTTAATTCATCGTAAGCTGCCTTGATGCTCCAGGAAACTGGAAAATTGTATATTCATTTTTCCAAATTTACCTTTTTTGGTGCATTTTCATGGCAGCATACAGAATACCCACCCTTGTGGTAATAGTTACTGACAATAGTGTTCTCCAAACATATAGATAGCCAGCCCCATGTAATTGGGGAGTGGAGACGCACAAGGTAAGAAAAATTGACAGCACATCCAAGATGGCAGCACCCAGCAGCAGTCTCACGGATTTTGAATGTTTAAACCAGGGTGGCTTTTAAAGGCTGAATAACATGTATAAAATGGGAAGATTTTGGTAGACATGATTCGTCTGGTGACAGGCTGTCTTTTAACCACTTGACCTCAGGTAGATTTACCCCCCTTCATGACCAGGTCATTTTTTTTTTCGATACGGCACTGCGTTACTTTTACTGACAATTGCGCTGCCATGCAACGCTGTACCCAAATAAGCTTTGTCATTTTTTATCACAAATAGAGCTTTCTTGCTGTGGTATTTGATCCTCACTACGTTTTTTTATTTTTTGCGCTATAAACAAAAAAAGAAGTACAATTTTGAAAAAAAAATAAATAAAAATGTTTTACTTTCTGCTATAAAACATACTCAAAAAAATTTCATAAATTTAGGCCAATATGTATTCTGCAACATGTTTTTGTTAAAAAAAAATCTCAATAAACATATATTGATTTCTTTTTTTAATTGATTGAAGTTATAGCATCCATTGGTATATATTTATGGAATTTTTATGTATTTATTTTTATACTGGTAATGGCAGGACTACGATATTGCGGTGGACAATCGGACACTAACTGACATTCTGGAAACCAGTGACACTAATACAGTGATCAGTGCTAAAAATATGCTCTGTCACTGTACTAATGATACTGGCTGGGAAGGGGTTAAACATCTAGGGCGATCAAAAAGTTAACTGTGTGCCTAGCCAGTGTTTTTCTGTTTACTATGTATGCTGCTTTTACTAGGGGAAGAGATTTGATTCTAGTCCTTGCTTTGCAAGAACACAGAATCCATCCCTTCCCCCCTTTCAGAACGGTGATCTGCCTTGTTTACATAGACAGATCTCCGTTTTGTATGGTTTACCAACGATCGGCGGGTGCCAGAGGACATTGAGTGCCCAGCACCTGGCAAGTGGTTAAAGCTGAGACTAGTTATACAAAATGTGGACCAGTGCACTCCACAGAAATGCAGTCCGCATGCATTCCAGATGCTTTTCTGCATGCGTGTTTTTGACACATTTTTGATGCAGTCCAGTGCATTTTTCCCGCTCTGTATTCTTAATCTTAAGGGCCAGTTGGCACCATAGAAACGCAGTCTGGATGCATTCCAGATGCTTTTTTGCATACCTCCCAACTTTCTGATGGGAATGAGGGACACCTATTAGCAAAAGTATGTAGGCATAGGACACACCCCCTGCCACACCCTCCTTAAAGGAGAATTGTACAAAAAAAGTTTGGTTAAACCCACATGTGCTTTTTACCACTACTATTCCGATATATTGGCTTTGGGAAATTTACAAATGCAGCAATTCGAAATTGGATGAAAGGTTTAGCACTGGGAAACACTTTTTGATTGATAAGAAGTGCATTGTATATACAGCTATGCAAATCAGAACAACATAAGGGACAAATAAGGAGGAAAGAGGGACAGAGGAACTTTGTTCCAAATGAGGGACAGTCCCTCGAAATCAGGGACAGTTGGGACTTATGGTCTTTGGTGTGTTTTTGATGCAATCCAGTGCAACCCCCCCCCCACCCCTTTTTTTTTCTTAACCTTAAATAAGGACATGGGTGTTCAAGTCCATTTTTGGTACATTCTGGTGCGTTCCAATGCGTTTTAATGCGTTTTACAGCGTTCCAGTAACGTCCAGTGCAGGAAAAATACAGCATGTTCTACTTTTTTTTCCTGGAACTACACGCACTGGAACTGCAAGCATTGGTGTGAATTATGCTATTGAAAACCACTGTGTCTTTCATACAGAAAAAAACGCCCTGGACTGCATGTGGTATGAACTGGCCGTAAAACAAAATAAACACCGCGCTAAAGATACCAAAAAATAATAATAATCAACTTGCAGGGAGCAATAAGTAATTGAATATCAAACATAACAAATAAAGTACCCTGTGCCACTTTTAAAGGAAAATTCCAATTGGCTACTATGGGAATATTGATTGGTTGCTATAGGCAACACAGTGGAAGAAAGAAAAATACTAACTCACTGCTATGGGGAACTCTGTGAAAAAATCCTGATTGTCTGCTCTGTACAACACAGTAAAAAAATCCTGACTGGTTTCTGTGGAGAACACTTTCTATACACAGGGCTCAGTGATTCTCCAAACATATTACTGTTGTGTAGAGGAGGAGCATGTCTACTCTTTAACCCTAATTTACACAACATGTTGCTAGAAATGTAAGGAGCTCAGTGATTCTGTTTTTTATTTTTTTTTTCTGACATGTTGGTGTTATATCTTTCACTTGGATGTTATAAGTTGCACTGAGTAAATGCAGCTGAATAAAAAAAACACTTGTCTGTCTTCATTTCAGGCTGCAAAGCAACAAAATACGATTATTTAACCTCTTCCCGCTCAAGGTACATCATATGACGTCCTTGACTTTGCGGGGGTATATCTGAATGATGCCTGCAGTTACAGGCATCATTCAGCTATTGGCTTTTTCAATTCCCTGCACCATAAGAATGATCATAGCAGCTGTTCCGCCGCTTGATCGTTCTTATGGGCGGCGAGAGGGGACGCCCCCCTCCCGCCGCCCTCCGGTGTTTCTACCGACTCACCGCTTCCATCGGCTCCGGATAGTGATGATGGAGACGAGAGTCGCCAGAGTCTCTATGATGATTCAGAGGCTGGTCAGTCAGAATTTTTCGAAAAAAAAAGTCCGATGAGGCATACACACGATCGGAATAGACAATGAAAAGCTTCTGTCGGACATTCCGCTCGTGTGTATGCGGCATAACAATCCTAAATAAATTTTTTAAACTACAAAAAGAAAGGGGTACGAAAGGTACTTTTTAGACATCATATATTGAACAACACTAACTAAAATGAACACAGCTTTTATTATTAAAAAAATTACAAACATACAATAGAAAAAAAAATAGAATACATGGATGGAAGACAATCATGTTATGTATCTGTGTTGTAACACCTATAACCACATGTTACTGTCATACATGACAAACATCTTGCCCACTGACATCACAAATATAATGTCCAAGCGCCTGACGCATTACCAGACTTATGCCCCGTACACACGGTCGGATTTTCCGACGGAAAATGTGTGATAGGACCTTGTTGTCGGAAATTCCGACCGTGTGTGGGCTCCATCACCACACAAAGTTTGAGAGCAGGATATAAAATTTTCCGACAACAAAATCCGTTGTCGGAAATTCCGATCGTGTGTACACAAATCCGACGGACAAAGTGCCACGCATGCTCAGAATAAATAAAGAGATGAAAGCTATTGGCCACTGCCCCGTTTATAGTCCCGACGTACGTGTTTTACGTCACCGCATTTAGAACGATCGGATTTTCCGACAACTTTGTGTGACTGCGTGTATGCAAGACAAGTTTGAGCCAACATCCGTCAGAAAAAATCCTAGGATTTTGTTGTCGGAATGTCCGATCAATGTCCGACCGTGTGTACGGGGCATTACTCTTCCTTAGGGTCAACTCAAATTACAGAGAAAGCAGATAGATACATGCAGTATGTAGAAATATAGCCTGAGAATGCCATTTAAAAACACACCGTTCAGTGTGTTTCCATTCCAGCTGAAGGGGAGAGGAGGGAGGTCTAGCTACATCCAGAGAGATCCCGGAGGTACTTTACATAGCAGGCAAAGGGACCACCCAGCTGCACGGCCGACCGCAGCCAGCAATGACAGTGCTGTGTAAAAAGTGTATGCAAGGCTGTAGGAAAGAAATAAGGGAGGTAACATTTGAATGTTGGTGTATTACTTTGCCTTTCCTTCTACTTTAATTTAGAGATTTCCCCTGCAATACTTTTTTTTTATTACCACTAGGTGTCCTCAGTGTGTAGGACAGCATCATTCAACCTACTTCCTCTGAGCCCAACTTGCCCTGTACCTGCCTCAGTCTATGACTGGACAGTGAAAAGAGAAGTGGTACAGAGATGTGCTCATCTCTCTGTCACTATGCTTTGGCCTCTTATCAGCATGCTTCACATAACTAGCTATGTGAAACATTAACAGCAAATAAACTAATAATATAAGACATGATGAAATATTTTCATAAAGCTGATGTTATGAAAGCATTCAATATTATTTGTAAAGTAAAAGCAAGGTCCACCTATCTGGGAACTCCACTACCCCCCAAAATAAACATACTAAGAAAAAAGATCAAAGAAATACACAATTTCAAGAAGAGAAGAGAAGATGGCCAGAAAGTTAGAGGGGCTTTTAAACTAGGTGTCGGGGGGGGGGGGGGGACCAGATGTAGAGCTAGTGAGCAATGAGGAAGGTTCAGTGGGAGATATTGGGGCATTAGTGGTAGGGTGACTAGAATACCAAAGCACAAGGTAAGTAAGTTGGCAAATCCCAATTGCAGCCTCATAACATCTAACAAAGATATAGTATGCGACTGGACAAAATTAAGAGGCCTGTACACAAATGCTAGAAGTCTAGCTAATAAATTGGGAGAACTGGAGCTGCTAATTTACAAGGAGGATTTTGATTTTGTGGGAATGTCAGAAACTTGGTTTGACAGATCACATGACTGACTGGCAACCGTTCAGGGGTATTCCCCATAACGTAGGGACAGGGAGGGTTGGAAAGGGAGAGGGGTATGTCTGTACATCAAGAATGATTTGCAAGTGAACATGAGGGACAACATTACTAATGAAGCAAGGGAGGAGGTGGAATCCTTGTTGTTGAAGCTCCCTGGAAGACAGGGCAATTGTATTATAATGGGGGATTTTAATTATCCAGATATCGACTGGGTGGAAGGAACTGCTCATTCATCTAAGGCTCCCCATTTCCTAAATATCTTGCAGGATAATTTCATGGGTCAGTTAGTGAATGCACCAACAAGAGATGAAGCATTACTAGACCTACTAATTACAAACAACACAGATCTGATCGCGGATGTGGAAATAGAGGGCAACTTAGGAAACAGGCAGCCATCACATAGTGATTACATTCAGTATAAATCACAGGAAAAGGAAACACAAGGGTAACACAAGTACACTGAATTTCAAAAGAGCCAACTTCCCTAAACTGCACTCTATGCTACACGATATTAAATGGGATACAATCCTAGGAACGTGGAACACTGAGAAAAAATGGTAGTGCTTTAAGAACACATTAAATAAAGATATTATACAGTGCATTCCAATGCATAATAAATATAAAAGAGCTAAGATTAAACTTGGGCGGCTAAACTCTAACGTAAAAATGCATTTAAAAGAAAGAAAAAAAAGGCCTTTAAAAAATATAAGACTGTTGGGTCTTTGTCAGCATTCCAACACTACAAGGAAAGCAATGAGAAATGTAAGAGTGCAATCAGGGCGGCTAAAATAGACCCAATGCATATAGCGACTGAAAAAAAAATCCCAATACATTTTTTTTTAAATATATTAAAAGTAAGAAAGTGAGGCTAAGAGACAATGAAGGGAATTTAGTTACAAAAGACAAGGAGAAGGCAAAGGTTTTTAAATGCGTTCTTCTCAGTTCTCACAAAGGAAAGGGAGGGATATAGTAATCAAGACTGTATTTTTAATAGCACACCACAGAATGTACCCTCGTGGCTAACAGAAACCAGTCAGAAATAGATTTGATAAACTTAACATAAATAAATCACCAGGACCAGATGGCTTATACCCGAGAGTCCTTGAGGAACTCAGTCAGGGGATAGCTAAACCGTTGTTCCTAATTTATATGGACAGTTTACTGGCTGGAATGGTACCAGCTGATTGGAGAAAAGCCAGTGTGTCACCAGTCCTCAGGAAGGATGTGCTGGAACTGTCCAGATAAGGGCAACAAAGCTAAGAAAGGGATTGGAGGACCTCAGTTATGGGGAAAGACTACAAGCATTAAGCATATTCTCTCTGGAGAAGAGACACACAAGAGAGGATATGATAGCGATAAACAAATACCTTATTGGTGACCCTAGCATAAGGAAGACATTTTACAGTGGGAGGGAGTTCAAAAAAACACGCGGCCATTCATTGAAACTAGAGCAGAAGCAGTTTAAACATTAACTGCGTAGAGGGTTCTTTACTGTCAGAGTGGTGAGGATTTGGAACTCCCTTCCACAAACAGTGGTATCAGCAGGGAATGCGCTAGTTCCAAAAAACTTTTAGCTGGGCATCTATACAATCGCAACATACAAGGATATGGGATTTAATTTTGACATAAACTTACACACACACACCACAGGTTGAACTGGTGTCTTTATTCAACCGTAACAACTATGTAACTAAACAAAAAATGAAAAATATGTACCCCAGCTTTAATATGCTTGGGTATATTAATGTGGCTTGGACAATCTGCAGAACAAATTCTATATCAATGGCAAGTTAAGTACTCAAAATTCTGCTCTCTACTATGTTCTTCAAATTCGTTTTTTTTTTCTTGTTTTGTTTAACCACTTCAATACAGGGCATTTTCTCCCCCTTCCTGCCCAGGCCAATTTTCAGCTTTCAGCGCTGTCACGCTTTGAATGACAATTGCACAGTCATACAACACTGTACCCATATGACATTTTGATCATTTTTTTCCCACAAATAGAGCTTTCTTTTGGTGGTATTTGATCACCTCTGCGGTTTTTATTTTTTGCGCTATAAACAAAAAAATACTGACAATTTTGAAAAGAACACAATATTTTTTACTTTTTGCTATATTAAATATACCAATTAAAAAAAACCCTACATATTTCTTCCTCAGTTTAGGCCAATATGTATTCTTCTAAATATTTTTGTTAAAAAAATCGCAATAAGCGTATATTGATTGGTTTGCGCAAAAGTTATAGCACCTACAAAATAGGGGATAGATTTATGGCATTTTTTTTTTTTACTAGTAATATTGGCGATCTGCGATTTTTGTCAGGACTGCGATATTGTGGGATTTTGGGACCATTCACATTTATACAGGGAACAGTGCTATAAAAATGCACTGGTGATTACTGTATAAATGTCACTGGCAGGGAAGGGGTTAACACTATGGGGTGATCAAGGGGTTAAATGTGTTACCTAGGGAGTGATTCTAACTGGGGGGGGGGGGACTGACTGGGGGAGGAGACCGATTGGTGTCCCTCTGTACTGGGCACACACACGATCAGTTCTCCTCTCCCCTGACAGGACGTGGATCTGTGTGTTTACACACACAGATCCACGTTCCTGCTCTGTGACCGGCAATCGTGGGTGCCAGGCACACGCATCGGCTCCCGAGTGATGTGGCCGGGAAGCCGAGGACGTCATATGACGGCCACCCAGGATGAGAGAGACACCTTGCGGCCGTCATTTGACTATACGCGGGATGGGAAGAGGTTAATGTCTTTTTTTTTGAGGGGGTGAAGCGGCAACCAGATAAACTGACCTTGCATTTGCCACTTTAAGATTTTATAAAGGTAATAGGAAAATAAATAAAATGAATCCAAGCCATTTCAGTAAAGATACATTTGATTGGCTGCTATATGTTGCTGTCCTTTTGCACATCATTATTATAGGTGAGTCTACATGGCCGAAACTAGAATGCTCTCCGCTAGGACTGACACCGTCCCCAGGGCTGTAGATCTGTGGAAATTTCTAATTTAATTATAGATGGCATCTCCCCATGTATATTTAAAATAAATGTGACAGGAGAGCAAAACATGATTTCAAGGTAATTAAATCTAATTGATTTTTATGACTATTTACTTTTTTGAATTATCCAAGGCCTTAGCATAGCACATTAGTTGATAGTAAGATGAACACTATGCAAATCATAACTTCATGTGTCAAAGTCCCAGTAATACAAACCTGTGTGAATTGCCCTACAGAAAATCAGTACTTTATTGTACTGTGAACATAGACCAATGTGAGGATGCACCCCTACAGGGAATGCCCATGATGGCCTGGGTTCATGTAAATTAGGTTAAATGACCCTGGGCTCAGTTCAACCAATGCCTATGGTCCCCGCTGCTGCCTGTGTCTCCTATGAGACCGGGAAGAGGGAGGAGAAGAGATGCAACTGGGCACAGCACTGGATCAAGAGAGGGCTCAGGTAAGTTTTTGGGGGAAGTGGGGGGTCGCAGCAAGTGATAAAATGTGTTTTACCTTCAGAGTTTGTAAGGTTAAAGAAAGACATCGGTCCATAAAGTTATGTATTTGTATTTATGTTTACGTATTTATGTCTCTACCAATTCCTATATCCCTGTATATTACATTCACTAAGATGACAATCTAAGAGCTTTTTGAACTTATTGACACTCTCTGCTGACACTACCAATTGTGGAAGGGAGTTCCACATCCTTACTGCTCTAACAGTAAAGAATCCCGTACGTGACTTGTGATTAAACCGCTTCTTATCCATCTCCATTGCATGGCCCCTCATTTCTTCTTAAGTGACCTGAGACTGATTAGTCTTTTCCCTATGTTAGGATCCACCTTAAAGTGGAACTTTAGCTAACAAAAAAAAAAAATGGGCGAACAGGCAGGATTTTTAATGCATGCTTTGTCTCTTCTGCAGTAGCATTAAAGTTATTTACCTGCCTGTCCACTCCTGTACATTGTAGAAATTAGCCATGCGCAGCTCACTGTAGAAATTTGGCAATGTCAAAGCTGAATGCGCTCCCCCACATGCGTGGGAGTGACATCACCCCTGCCCGGCCAATGAAAGTGACTGGCGATTAGGACCCAGAAGCTGGCCGCCCGAAGATGTCAGCCACCAACAGGAAGCTCCAGAACGCCACATCGCTGGATCCAAGAAGAGTATAGTTCAGCTTTAAAGTGGAGTTCCACCCCCCCCAAAAAAAAAAATATTAATGTGCTTAAAAAGAATTAAAAAAAAACATTTGGAGAAATTTTTTTTTACTCACCTCTAAATGCCTATTGCTAGGGAGTCCCTCGTAGTCTGCCTCCTTCGGCGCCTGGGCTCCTGACGTCACTACCCTCGGCGCAGGAAGGGAGATCGCCTCTCCACCCTCCCTCTTGCCAATCATCTGGAACACGTGACCGGTCCCAGATGATTGCGCAGCCAGTGACGCTGCGTGGCGTGGCTCGCGCATGTGCAGTGGGTGCACGGCTGTGAAGCCACAGCCAGGCGCCCAAAGTTAAAATGCCGGCACCGCCGGGCGGAGGGGAAACGAGTGGGGCTTCGATCCCCCGCATCGCTGGACCCTGGGACAGGTAAGTGTCCGATTATTAAAAGTCAGCAGCTGCAGTATTTATAGTTGCTGACTTTTATTTATTTTTTTTTAAGTGGGAACCCCGATTTAATGCAAGGGAATGCATTTAGAAACACTTTAAAATGTACTTACCCGACCCAGCCTATTGCCTCCAAAAAAAACATCTTATATTCATCTTCCACATTGATGCATTTCAATGCAATTCACCAAATGACACAATTTCACCAATATGTCCTGATTTTCATGCTGTAAATGTGTACTTACCGCTAAATCCAGAATTGAAAAAGGGACAGTTGTTGTAACAAGAGTAAGGCAGGCCATACACGGTTCAAATCTCGGGCGGGATTCGAACCATGTATGGGCAGGCTGAATGTACCAAGTTTAAAACTTAGTTACAACCAGCATGCCGGGTTTTACCTGCGATTATCTCTAGTGGCTGCTATAGCTGCTAGCAATAATCATTTTCTTCTCCCGGCCGGGATGGCTTCACCCACCCTCCCGCGGGAAGAAGACAATAACCGGCAGGAGGGATTCCCACACACTGTGTTGATGGGGCAATCAAGCAAATTTCTTTCCTGCATCCACAGGAAGAGATTCGCTCCATGTATGGCCGACCTACAGTAAGTCCTTTCATACGGACTTTCTGATAAGGTTTGTCAGTTTTTCAGGTGGACCTGATTGGAAGCCCCATGCAGGTCTAGAGGCTGCCAGAAAAGTCTAGTTGAGTCTGTCCTGGTCTGGAAAAACAATGGAAAGGTCTGCTTCCTTTTTTGTTTTTCTAGACCTAAATGTGACAGAGCAGAGGTAGCCTGATGTAAACAGGCACACAAGTCTGTTTACATCTGGCAGACCATAGATCCAACACGGGTCTTCAAGCATCCGCTGTCAAAATGTGGACAAAAAAATGAAGGCAGGGAGGTCACAAACGTGACGCAAAGTCCCGTTCTGCTCCAAATACAATGAACGCAGTGGAGAATGTCCGTGTGAAAGGACCTTCATTAGATACCAGAAGATAGACAAAAGACACTCATCAGTTAAAAGAAAATTACAGGAACTGAAACAAGCGTTACAAACAATGAACCCCACCGTGTTTCAGAACAAGTGACACATTCTTTTTGTTGTACCCAAGTTGGGTGAATCTTTTCAATCCTTGGCCCTGGTTTCTCTCTTTGTCCTATATGTTTCATGTTAGACGTTATTATATTGACAATATAATGTGATATGAACATTCTGTTCTACCCACTCAAGCACAAGCAATGTTTTAATCTGGCCTTGTGTGTTGTTCCATCACCCTGATTAATGTGGGTGATGACTTCATCACAAAGAACGTGTTGGCAAAGGACATGTTTCTCTGTGGCGACAGATACAGCTCGTTCTTATGACAGTAGAAGTCTATTTATGTCAGAAATGGAATGCAAAATAAATGTTATAAATGATAATGCCTGATGTGAATTTATAATCAACACAATTATCCACATAAGCACTAGGATTGTATTTAGGGGAACATTCCATAAATATGTAAACCCCTTTTAGCTCGTTTACATTCAAGGCTGGCTCGTGCTTTTAGGGCCAGTTCACACCACATGCAGTCCAGTGCATGTTCTGCATCAAAAACACATGGAAAGTAGGTTATATGGTTTCCAATGGCATAGTTTACACCAGTGCAGTCAGTTCCAGGGCTTTTCAGTTCCTAAAGAAAGTAGAACATGCTGCATTTTTCCTGCACTGGAACGCAGTAAAATGCATCAAAAACTCACTGGAGCGCATTAAAAATGCACTGGACCCTAGTAAAGTGGAAAAAAGGCGAAAAAACGCACTGGAATGCATCAAAAATGCATTAAAAACACGCATGCACAAACCCATCTGGAACGGATTTGGAGTGTGTTTTTGTGGTGTGAACCGGCCCTTAATGCAACGCATGGTGACATTCAATCTACACTGTACTTTTCATTTTAAATGGCATTCTAATACATGTACAATGCAGCATGTTACAGTGCACATACAGCGGGTAAAATAAGTATTGAACACATCACCATTTTTCTAGATAAATATATTTATAAGGGTGCTATTGACATGAAATGTTCACCACATGTCAGCAACAACCCATGCACTCCATACATACAAAGAAAGCAAAACAAATACGTTCAGAAATGAAGTTACAGTTGTGCTCATAAGTTTACATACCCTGGCAGAATTTATGATTTCTTTGCCATTTTTCAGAGAATATGAATAACACAAAAAACTTTTCTTTCACTCGTGGTTAGTGTTTGGCTGAAGCCATTTATTATCAATCAGCTGTGTTTAGTCTTTTTAAATCATAATGACAACAGTCTTTTGTGGTATTTGTGGATGAGGCTCTTTATCTTCTCAGATGGTAAAACTGCCTATTCCTCTTGACAAAAAGCCTCCAGTTCCTGTAAATTCTTGGGCTGTCTTGCATGAACTGCATGTTTGAGATCTCCCCAGAGTGGCTCAATGATATTGAGGTCATCACTCCAAATGACTGGGCCAGAAGGTTTGAGGCTTGTCTCTGTGCTGTTTGGCGTATTGTAAGCGGGATATTTTGTGGCATTTGCTTAGTAATGGCTTTTTTCTGGCGACTAGACCATGCAGCCCATCTTTCTTCAAGTGCCTCCTTATTGTGCATCTTGAAACAGCCACACCACATGTTTTCAGAGAGTCCTGTATTTCACCTGAAGTTATTTGTGGGTTTTTCTTTGCATCCCAAACAATTTCCTGGCAGTTGTGGCTGAAATTGTAGTTGGTCTACCTGACTGTGGTTTGGATTCAATAGAATCCCTCATTTTCCACCTCTTGATTAGAGTTTGAACACTGCTGATTGGCATTCTCAATTCCTTGGATATCTTTTTATAATCTGTTCCTGTTTTATACAGTTCAACTACCTTTTCCTGCAGATCCTTTGACAATTCTTTTGCTTTCCCCATGATTCAGAATCCAGAAACATCAGTGCAGCACTGGATGAAAGATGCAAGGGTCTGTCAGGAGTCCAGAAACTCATTGACCTTTTATACACACACACTAATTACAAACAAACAGATTACAGGTGAGGATGGTTACCTTTAATAGCCATTCAAACCCCTTTGTGTCAACTTGTGTGCATGTTATCAGGCCAAAATCACCAGGGTATGTAAACTTTTGATCAGGGTCATTTGGGTAGTTTCTGTTGTGATTATGATTTAAAAAGAGTAAACTCAGTTGATTGATAATAAATGGCTTCAGCCAATCACTAATCATGAGTGAAATAAATCTTTTTTGTGTTATCATTCATAATGTCTGAAAAATGGGCAAGAAATCATAAATTCTGCCAGGGTATGTAAACTTATGAGCACAACTGTATGTCTAATAAAATGGAATGACTGAGTAACTTCCATACAAAGTGAAGAAGATATTATAACACACAACACAAATATATTTTTTCAGCAATAGCTCAGCTGTCCAACTTTCCAAGCAATATATATATATATATATTCTCCTCCAAACTGGCACAGTGGCACTGCAGTGCTGTTACCTGTGGTTCTTCAGTGATGCGATAGCACTGGCAGCGTATTCTCTCTTGGCCACTGCATGCACCTGTGGGAGGAGCTGGCGCGGCGCTGGCCGGATCAGCATAGCGACATTACGCAGGCAGGCTGAGGCAGCCAATCACATTCCAGAACAGCCGAGATGTCGAGTAGAGGCCCGAGCGGCAGTCAGAGTCAATCCGATGATCGTGCCGGGGGTGAGGGAGGGAGGGACGGATGTCTGTATCAATCTGTGATAAGTCGGAATGGACTGAGAGCAGCCCAAGGCCAGCAGACATAGAGAAAAAAGTCCACGGCTTCCTGCGGGTGCGGCTGCGGCGGCCATTGAGTTACACGGGGCAACTGTCTTCACTCTTCAACACTTTCTTATAGAGGTCGACTGATATGGGTTTTTCTCTGGCCAGTGCCGATACTTAGAAATCTGGGCGGCCGATGGCCGATATATGATGCCAATTTTTGCAGCCGATATTTTAGGCCGATTTGGTTTTTTTGGCAGGTGGCACTGGTTGGCACTGACAGGTGGCGCTGGTTGGCACTGACAGGTGGCACTGGTTGGCACTGGCAGATGGCACTGGTTGGCACAAAGGGTAAAGTGTAATTAAAGGCAAAACTTTTATTTATTTATCTTAGATTTGGATGGAGCGGAGAGGGATTGGAACGCCTGTTAATTTTTACTGCTTGTCTGTGTAACTGTTAGGGAGATTCATTCTATTTGTCCTGTGTACCATTATCATGGAAATTGAAAGTAAAACAATATCCAAAATTTTGGGTTGACACCGGAACAGTAATAGAGGGGAAATCTTCCAATGGGGACCCTAGTTCTCTTGACCCTGGTGACACTCTAGGACTTCCTCACTTTGGAAGGATTTTCTCTTGCTTCCTGTTTTGGCTATGGGACAGGAAGTGAAGGGAAATCTCCCCTATGGGACACAGATGACAAAAAAGAAATCTGACAGCGGTCATAACTAGGAATGCACCGATACCAGTTTTTTAAACAACGAACGCGAGTAGCGATATTTTTTTTTTTTTAGTACTCGCCGATACCTAAGGCAACTGTTTTGTTTACACTACAGATGTCAGCAATGGTACAAAGCTATGAAAAGTTATTTACAAATGAAATAAATGTATTTTTTTTAATGTGAAACATGTAAATTTATGTTAAAAGGTGTAAAAACATTAATGAAAAAAGCAAAAGCAAACAAAAAAAAAGTTTTAATTATTAATAGTTTATAAAATAGACGTGAACAAAAAAAAATCAGCAGGAAAATAATAATTAAATGGAGAAGGAGAATAAGGGGTTAATTAAGGCTGATTAGAGTAAATTAAGGGTTAGTAAGGGGTTAAACAGAGGAACAATTAATTAAGAAACGAAACAAAAAAAATTTTTTTCACTTGACAGGTTGCTTTAAATTGACTTCTTCTGCAGATCGAAGTTCATCCCTTTGATCTGTAGATGAATAAACAGAAAGATACACAAAGTAACAATGTTTTTTTTTATCTTTCTGTTTTAGCGGCTGAACAATGTTGTTGATAAACTTCGTTTACACTTCAGCTGTCAACAGGGGAACCCCGCTGACAGCTGAATGAGTCATCGGTTGTTAAGGACGCAGTGGTCCTGCTCCTCAACAACTGATAATTGCTGGCTTTTTCTTTTACATTTCAGCTGTCAGTGGGGGAGTCCCGCTCACAGCTCAAAGAACCAAGCCTGAAAGTATCGGAGCATTTTCATGAGTACCGATACTCGCGTAAATGCTTAGTATCAGCACCGATACCAATACTGGTATCAGTGCAACCCTAGTAATAAAATAAAAATGCCTTTAGTTACACTTTAAGAACACACCTGCCTTTTGTATTTAGAGAGTGTATGTTTGGCAAATGGCAGCTTTGAAGTAGCGATGGTTATCGACAGTCTGTCAGGAAAATATTTTCTTTAGTAAATGAGGCCCACTCGTGTTTTTGCTTGTTTGTTTTGCAATGCTACTATAATCACTTCAAATGTCATGCGTGTATTTTACTTTTATACCCTCTCCATTTGTTTGTAAAATGTTCCTTAAGTGGTTGTAAACCTCAGACATGAAATATGAGCAAAGCATATCCCTCTATAGTGTGTACTTGTCTCAATCCAGAGCGCGAAGTGTCATTTCTCTTTCCTGCCTCAGTCTCCTGCTATCTGCATGAGTCACTTCTGACATGTTTTCCTGAAACCAATAGGTAAAAAGGGATCTTCAGCACACAGTCCATGATTGACAGCCACAGCTCTGTTCCTGTGTGCTGTGTGAAGGGGGGGGGGGGGGTGTCCCCTCCCTCCAATTAGCCCTCATTGAGCTCTGCAGAGTGTAACTTCAGCTCTCTGCCCCTGCTTTCTGAAAGCTCAGACAAGCTGTATACATTTTGTAATGGATGTAGAGAAGAGAAGACTGCAAATAAACAGATACAACTTATGTAGAAGGATTTGTTTCATCTCTGTGCATCACAAGAGGCCAGTCACTTCACTGGGTATATGTAAAGGTTTACAATCACTTTAATGGAGAATGACATAAATCAGTACTGCCCATCTAACAAGAAGAATATTATCTATAGAAAATGAACATGAGGTTTTTGTAGGGAATAGATGCAACTGTTCATCAAACATCAAAGTGAGCCGGCTGGGCATCCATACTGCCCACACACTATAAATTATACCAAGACGCTGACACAGAAGCAGTGCAGGGCGAACACGTCTCTGCAGAGAATGTGCATTTATAGGCAGAAATTCTTCTTTATAAGATGTGGTATCATCCTGTGTAGCCTATTGTAGCAAGTACCTAACACAGCAAGGTAAAAGTCACCCTATTAGTCGGTGTACGGAGCGCAAGCAATCACATCAGACTGAAATGGCATCACTAGAGACCAAGAGAGCTGCATACAGCATATGATAACACTTCCCAAATTTCTTAGATGACAAAGGTGGACACATTCAAGCACGTATACAGTATAGGCAAAGGACACATTCCTACCATGTTCCCAGTAATGCAGACAATTCAGAGAGTTGTCTATGACAGCCCGGTCACTGCGCCAGGAGAGCGTTCGCAGCACAGAAACCTCAGCCTCGGGGGTTAAAGATTACTCTCTTTGGTAATTGGTGGCTGTTGAAGAGAGGGTTGTATATATGACTCCTGTGAAAGGGAGGGCTGTATGCATGTGGGCCCTGGAAGGAAGGACTATATACACTACAGTATCTCACAAAAGTGAGTACACCCCTCAAATTTTTGTAAATATTTTATTCTATCTTTTCATGTGACAACACTGAAGAAATGACACTTTGCTACAATGTAAAGTAGTGAGTGTACAGCTTGTATAACAGTGTAAATTTGCTGTCCTCTTAATATTACTCAACACACAGCCATTAATGTCTAAACCGCTGGCAACAAAAGTGAGAACACCCCTAAGTGAAAATGTCCAAATTTGGCCCATTAGCCATTTTCCCTCCCTGGTGTCATGTGACTCGTTAGTGTTACAAGTTCTCAGGTGTGAATGGGGAGCAGGTGTGTTAAATTTGATGTTATCGCTCTCACTCTCTCATACTGGTCACTGGAAGTTCAACATGGCACCTCATGGCAAAGAACTCTCTAAGGATCTGAAAAAAAGAATTGTTGCTCTACATTAAGATGGCCTAGGCTATAAGAAGATTGTCAAGACCCTGAAACTGAGCTGCAGCACGGTGGCCAAGACCATACAGCGGTTTAACAGGACAGGTACCACCACTCAGAACAGGTCTCGCCATGGTCCACCAAAGAAGTTGAATGCACAGGCTCAACTTCATATGCAGAGGTTGTCTTTGGGAAATAGACGTATGAGTGCTGTCAGCAATGCTGCAGAGGCTGTCATACCAGAAGGAAGCCTCTTCTAAAGATGATGCACAAGAAAGCCTGCAAACAGTTTGCTGAAGACAAGCAGACTAAGGACGTGGATTACTGGAACCATGTCCTGTGGTCTGATCAGACCAAGATAAACTTTTTGGATCAGATGGTGTCAAGCATGTGTGGCGGCAACCAGGTGAGGAGTACAAAGACAGGTGTGTCTTGCCTACAGTTAAGCATGGTGGTGGGAGTGTCATGGTCTGGGGCTGCATGAGTGCTGCTGGCGCTGGGGAGCTACAGTTCATTGAGGGAATCATGAATGCCAACATGTACTGTGACATACTGAAGCAGTGCATGATCCCCTCCCTTCGGAGACTGGGCTGCAGGACAATATTCAAACATGATAACGACCCAAAACACATCTCCAAACCGACCACTGCCTTGCTAAAAAAGCTGAGGGTAAAGGTGATGGACTGGCCAAGCTTGTCTAAACATCTAAACCCTATTGAGAATCTGTGGGGCATCAAACGGAAGCTGGAGAAGCACAAGGTCTTTAACATTCACCAGCTTTGTGATGTCGTCTTGGAGGAGTGGAAGAGGACTCCAGTGGCAACCTGTGAAGCTCTGGTGAACTCCATACCCAAGAGGGTTAAGGCAGTGCTGGAAAATAATGGTGGTCACTCAAAATATTGACACTTTGGGCCCAATTTGGACATTTTCACTTAGGGGTGTACTCACTTTTGTTGCCAGCGGTTTACACATTAATGGTTGTGAGTTGAGTTATTTTGAGAGGACAGCAAATTTACACTGTTATACAAGCTGTACACTCACTACTTTACATTGTAGCAAAGTATAATTTCTTTAGTGTTGTCACATGAAAAGATATAATAAAATATTTATAAAAATGTGAGTGGTGTACTCACTTTTGTGAGATACTGTATATGGTGGTCATGGAAGGGAGAGCTGTATAATTGGCAGCTGTGTAAGGGAGGGCTATATATATATATATGGCTCCTATGGAAGGGAAGGCTGTATATATGGCTGTTGTGGAAGGGAAGGCTGTATATATGGTGGCTGTGGAAGAGAGGGCTGTATATATGGCTGTTGTGGAAGGGAGGGCTGTATATATGGCTCCTATAGAAGGGAGGGCTGTATATATGGCTGTTGTGGAAGGGAGGGCTATATATATATGGCTCCTATGGAAGGGAAGGCTGTATATATGGCTGTTGTGGAAGGGAGGGCTGTATATATGGCTGTTGTGGAAGGGAGGGCTGTATATATGGCTGTTGTGGAAGGGAGGGCTGTATATATGGCTCCTATAGAAGGGAGGGCTGTATATATGGCTGTTGTGGAAGGGAGGGCTCTATATATGGCTCCTATGGAAGGGAGGGCTGTATATATGGCTCCTATGGAAGGGAGGGCTGTATATATGGCTCCCATGGAAAGGAGGGCTGTATATATGGCTGCTGTGGAAGGGAGGGCTGTATATATGGTGGCTGTGGAAGGGAGGGCTGTATATATGGTGGCTGTGGAAGGGAGGGCTGTATATATGGCTGTTGTGGAAGGGAGGGCTGTATATATGGCTGTTGTGGAAGGGAGAGCTGTATATATGGTGGATGTGGAAGGGAGGGCTGTATATATGGTGGATGTGGAAAGGAGGGCTGTATATATGGTGGCTGTGGAAGGGAGGGCTGTATATATGTTGGATGTGGAAGGGAGGGCTGTATATATGATGGCTGTGGAAGAGAGGGTTGTATATATGGTGGCTGTAGAGGGGAGGGCTTTATACTGTATATGGCTGCTGTAGACTGGAGGATTGTGTTCCAAATAGAAGAATTCTATAAATCTGTACTGAAGACAAATATTGGATTTTACTTACAGTCCCAGTGTCACCAGACAAATAAGTGAATCACTTCCAAGTGTGTATGTGTATGTGTGTATGTGTGTGTGTGTGTGTGTGGGGGGGGGAAACAGGCAACAATAAAAATCTAATGCCGCGTACACACGAGCGGACTTTCTATCCTACTTGGTCCGGCACACTTTCCGACGGACTTTGTCCGCCAGGTGCGCCGGACTTTAAAACGGACGGACTTGCCCACACACGCCGGGACTTTCCGGCGGGCTAAGTCCGCCCGTCTTTCCGACGGACTTTCGCCGGAGTTCCGGCGGACTTTCAGAATGAACGGACTTGCCCACACACGGACAAGTCCGTTCATTTTGAACGTGACTCAGGTGCGACGGGACTAGAAAAGGATGTCAATCTTGCCGCTTTTATCGGCGAGATTGACACCTTGCTAGCCCCGTCGCGGGGCATACCAGGCCCTTAGGTCTGGTATGGATTATAAAGGGGAACCCCGCTACGCCGAAAAAACGGCGTGGGGCCCCCCCTAAAATCCATACCAGACCCCGATCCGAGCACGCAGCCTGGCCGGTCAGGAAAGGGGGTGGGGACGAGCGAGCGCCCCCCCCCCCCTCCTGAACCGTACCAGGCCGCATGCCCTCAACATGGGGGGGTGGGTGCTTTGGGGGAGGGGGGCGCCCTGCGCCCCCCCCCCCCCAAAGCACCTTGTCCCCATGTTGATGAGGACAAGGGCCTCTTCCCGACAACCCTGGCCGTTGGTTGTCGGGGTCTGCGGGCGGGGGCTTATCGGAATCTGGGAGCCCCCTTTAATAAGGGGGCCCCCAGATCCCGGCCCCCCACCCTATGTAAATGAGTATGGGGTACATGGTACCCCTACCCATTTACCTAGGAAAAAAGTGTAAGTAATAAAACACACTACACAGGTTTTTAAAATATTTTATTAAACAGCTCCGGGGGGGGGATCTTCCTCCGGCTTCGGGGGTCCCTCCGCTTCATCTTCTCCCGGCGTCCGGTTGGTTCTTCTCCGCTCTCCGGCCTCTTCTCCCGGTGTCGCAGGTCTTCGGCCGGCCCCTCCGCTCTCTTCATGTAGCTCTATTGCGAGCGGAGGTCCGGACTTCTGGGCTTCTTGGCTTCTTGGCTTCTTGGCTTCTCTTCTCTTCTCTTCCCCCAGATGTTGACACGACGCTCTCTCCGGCTGGACTGGTCTCTGAGGGCTGCGTTGTGACTTATATAGGCGGAGACCCCGCCCCCATATGATGTCACAGTCCTTGGGCATGCTGGGACTGTGACGTTTTAGGGGGCGTGGTCGACCACGCCCCCTAAAACGTCACAGTCCCAGCATGCCCAAGGACTGTGACATCATATGGGGGCGGGGTCTCCGCCTATATAAGTCACAACGCAGCCCTCAGAGACCAGTCCAGCCGGAGAGAGCGTCGTGTCAACATCTGGGGGAAGAGAAGAGAAGAGAAGCCAAGAAGCCAAGAAGCCAAGAAGCCCAGAAGTCCGGACCTCCGCTCGCAATAGAGCTACATGAAGAGAGCGGAGGGGCCGGCCGAAGACCTGCGACACCGGGAGAAGAGGCCGGAGAGCGGAGAAGAACCAACCGGACGCCGGGAGAAGATGAAGCGGAGGGACCCCCGAAGCCGGAGGAAGATCCCCCCCCCGGAGCTGTTTAATAAAATATTTTAAAAACCTGTGTAGTGTGTTTTATTACTTACACTTTTTTCCTAGGTAAATGGGTAGGGGTACCATGTACCCCATACTCATTTACATAGGGTGGGGGGCCGGGATCTGGGGGCCCCCTTATTAAAGGGGGCTCCCAGATTCCGATAAGCCCCCGCCCGCAGACCCCGACAACCAACGGCCAGGGTTGTCGGGAAGAGGCCCTTGTCCTCATCAACATGGGGACAAGGTGCTTTGGGGGGGGGGGGGCGCAGGGCGCCCCCCTCCCCCAAAGCACCCACCCCCCCATGTTGAGGGCATGCGGCCTGGTACGGTTCAGGAGGGGGGGGGGGCGCTCGCTCGTCCCCACCCCCTTTCCTGACCGGCCAGGCTGCGTGCTCGGATCGGGGTCTGGTATGGATTTTAGGGGGGGCCCCACGCCGTTTTTTCGGCGTAGCGGGGTTCCCCTTTATAATCCATACCAGACCTAAGGGCCTGGTATGCCCCGCGCTCGCCGCAATAGGAAGATTTGTTTTTCCTATTGCAGCGAGCGCGAGATGCAATACCATCCCCTCGTGTCGTATTTGGTCTGTCGGACCAGCCTACACACGAGCGGGCTTTCCGTCGGACCAGCACACACACGAGCGGACTTTCCGCCCGAAACTGAGTCCGACGGAAAGATTTAAAACATGTTTAAAATCTAGGTCCGGCGGGCTTTTGGGAAGAAGTCCGCCGGAAAAGTCCGCCGCCGCCCACACACGGGCGGATTGTCCGGCACACTCTGGTCCGCCGGACCAAGTATGCCGGAAAGTCCGACCGTGTGTACGCGGCATAACAGGGGTGCTAATCCCTCACCACTCTATCCAAAACTTTAAAAAAAAGTTTAACATTTAGATACACTTTAATGGGTAAAGAGTGCAATCCAATGTAGTTGTATTGGGAATCTTTTATTGACTTATTAGTTTGCCTATGTAGCTACAGAGTGTGTCAGATACGAGTAGGGACTGCCATGAACAAATAAGATAATGAGGTCATATCTCTACCATCCTCTCGTGTGAATCATAGAAACAGGTAGTATTTTCCTATCTACAATATATTTCAGAGCAATAACAATCTACAAAGCCTAGTGCTGTATTACAATTATGAATAAATGGCGCAGTAAATGTGAGATTACCACTATATGAGATATAATGACAAGCCAGGCATTTAATCACTGGAAAAACAGGAGCCAAAGTACATTATTTGCCCATAGTCACCAATGACATTTCATCTTTTATCTCCTGGGATACTGAAATGGGGAGTCTATTTGGTCACTGTAGACCCTGAGTTTGTTCTCCATTTTCCATTTGCCACAAATTTTCATACCTAAGCAATATATTATTTCAGATAAACATACTAAGTGACTTTCATAACACTTGAGCAAATCTGCTATAATGCCTCGCTGTATTCCATTTCCTTGAAGCTGAACTCTAGGCACAAAAACTTTAGATTATACATACTCCTCAATAGCCACAAAGGATATACTGTAAATCCATTTTGTGCATTATATGCTTTTGCAGACCCAGATATTATCTTGCAAAAACAACACTGACATCATTATATAGCCTGTGCAAAGAGAAGAGTTGTGGGAGGGGCCCAGCAAGTCCCACCCACTACAGGCTGCCTGCAGAAAACTATAGGAGGGGCGGAGACCAGACCAGTCACCCTGCAGAGAGCAGCAGTGACCAGTCATTATTACAGGAAGCTCCTGCACAGAGATAAAGTGGATTACTGCACAGATCTGGCAGAAATACACAAATCACACCAAGATTCCAGGAAGAATACACATGCCTTTTTGGGCAATATTTGCTTTTTCCAGAAATCAGCTTTTGTGCCCCATTCACATCTAGAGTGGGATCACGAGCAGAATCACTCCCATACTGCCCGCAATCTCAAATCACACTGCAATGCTGGCAAAATGCACCATACATGTTTGCGTGCTATTCATTTTTAATGGCACCAAAATGCGGTGAGGGTTGCCAACCGCCAGTAAATTTACTGACAGTTTGTAAAAATCTGTGATATTTTTTTACAACTGCCAGTAAATATCAGGGGCTGATAATTTCATGCTGTGTTGACTTTCTAAGTGTAAATCAAGCAAATTTCTCAGGTTGCCAGTTAAAAATGTGCTCCACCAGTAAATTTTCCATGTTTTGTCAGTAAAAAATGCTGCGGGAGGTTGGCAACCCTGAATGCGGTGCAGTCTTGCGGTAATTGTCATGCGATTTATCATGTGGCAATTGCATCATGTAAAGCTTGTCTCCCAAAAGAAGCTCCTACTCCTTTTTGTGGCAAAACCGCACTGCATTTTGGTGGCACTAAAAATGAATGGTACACAAACATGCGTGCTGTGTTTTGCCAGCATTGCAGTGTGAATTTAGATCGTGGGCAGAATTGCAGTGATTTTGTTGCAAAGTTTGTACCTAAAAATTCTGCCAGTAACAGTGATCTCTAAACCACTGCCTTACAGTAAGCAACAGCATTGTCAGACTGAACTGATAGTAAGGCCAATGGCCAACTGAAGAAGTGCACAGGGAAGGCTGACAATGCTGCTGCTAATTGTGAGTCAGTGGCTTAGTGTTGTAGGAGACAAAAAGAGGAGAGGGGGAGAGAAGCACAACTACCAGAGTGTAGCATGTAAAGTGTAATTTTAAAGAGGAAGCAAACCCTGATGGGTTTTACTTCCTCTTTTGCTTCCTTTGCAAGGCCTGCAAATTAAAAGCATAATGGGCTAGTATGCATCGCATACTAGCCCATTATATGACACTTACATACAAACGAAGCCCGCACTGTCCCCTGTGCAGACCGCGTCCATCTTCGCCCCTCTTCCTTCTGGGGCCGCGGACTCCAGCTCTGAGACTGACCGGAGCCACGTGACATCACTCCCGCTTATGTGCGTCACGGAGCCGTCAGTCACGGCACGCGCTGGGGGAAGATACGGCACAGTGGTCCGTTTCTTCACAGCGCATGCGCCGATGATGACATCGGCACACTTCAAGTGAAATATCTCCTAAACGGCGCACGTTTAGGAGAAATTTTCTTATACCTATAGGTAAAAGTAAGACAAAAGGGTTTACAATCACTTTAATAAAAAATATAAAAAAGCACTCACAAAGATAAAATAGAGCTCCAGATGATAGTCAGGTAGCCTGTGGGACAGAGATCAGACACACAACCAGGATGCCTTAGCCACCAGCAAGGGTGCGGAGATGGAATGGAAGCAGGGAACCACTCACACTGGAGAGCCAAAGCCATAGATGGGACACAGGGCCCAGGATATGAAGCCATCTTATGTAATAGGAAAATGCTTAAGCTGGAACAGGAAAGCGTTTCAAAGCAACCTTGCTTCTTATTCAGCCCCCTTCTTCAGGCTAAAGAAAAAGCAAGGTTGCTTTTGAAACACATTCCTGTTCCAGCGCCAGCATTTTTCTACTACAAAAGGTGACTTCATATCCTGGGCTCTGTGTCCCATTCATGGCTTTTCGCTCTCCGGTGACAGCGATTCCCTGCTTTCATTCCCTCTCTGCTTTCTTGCCGGTGGGCATCCTGGTTGTGTGTCTGATCTCTGTCCCAGAGGCTACCTGACTATCAAGCTGAGCTCTATTTTATCTTTGTGAGTGCTTTTTTATATTTTCTATTAAAATTACACTTTACATGCTAGACTATAGTAGTTGTGCTTCTCTCCCCCTCCCCTCTTTTTTTTTTTACAGCCACATGAAGTAGCACTTCCAGAGTTAGATTAGTATTGTGTTATATAGCACTCTGGGCTACCCGCAGCATCTAGCTTACATAAGCTTCATCTGTCATTTTGTTTCATATTCTATCAAACAGTTTTATATTGTTTTATATCTTCTTACATTGCTTCACACACTATGAACCTACATCTAGCTCATCATGGCACTGATTTCAAACCAGTGCATCTGTGTATGGGGTGGTTTCAGTTCAGGGTTCTTACTCTTGATTCTTTTTTTGAGTGGCTTAGTATTGTCAGCCTGCAACAGGAAGTGCTTTTCCTGGCAGGATCTCCAAGTAAGAAACTTTTCAGCAGACATACAAAAAAAAAACAGTATGCAGTGAGACATGAAGCTGAACATTCTGAAACGATTTAGGGTTTACACATATTTAAATGCAACTGGGTTCATACCTTTCTGTGTTTTTTATGCATTTTTATGTGTTATTCATGTAGGTTGGCACTCTTTTTTTATGCACACTTATGTGGCTTTTCATGCTTTTTGCTTTACTCTGTTGGGTAAAGCAATGATGAGTCAAGTTGAGATTGCTATGGGATAGGTCGGTTTACATGCTGGAAGGGCTAAAAACGCCTGTTACGTGTTGCCATTGCTATTAGTAAACCTACAAACACATTACACACTAACAAAGGGACTTTTTTTTTTTTTTTTTGCCAATGCACGTCAACACTGCACAAATGTGAAATAGCTCTATTAAAAACAACGGCAAAGCTGTGCACATTGGTTGACGCATGTGTCAAATCACAAGGCTGCGAACATGGCTTTAGCATAGGTTCACACTGCTGCGGGATTGAAATGGTGCGAGTTCAAGCTGAACTCGCAAGATTTCAGACCCGCATGTCAGTCCGACTTCGGGGGCAATTTCAGAGACATCTGTGCGGGTTCCTGCACAGATGTCTATTGAAATCGCACCCAAAGTCACCAAAGGAAACTACTTTCGGGAGATGGTGGGGCACCGCAAAGTTGGCGTCGCACCGATTCGAACGGCGCTATTGCCGGCAGTAGCCGCCGATTTGGCATGTGATTTGACATGTTAAATCGCATTCCGAATCGCATCAATGTGAACCTGGGCTTAATGCAAGGCAATTCAAAATACAACTTTACAATCAACAGCTAACCCTTGAAAAGCAATTTTATTATATATGTCAAAGTATCTCTTTGGTCCGCCAAAACAATTGCTGAATTCAATATATTCAAAGTACAGAAAATTGTTTTAAAAAGATCACTTGACACTTTTTGTTAAACTGATTGATGGAGACTTCTAAATAAATGTAATTCAATAAAACATAGACAAAGTAAACAGATGTTTATCCCCAACACAATTGTTTTCAATCTCCCATGTTGGCAGAAATGAACACAATGGTTAATAGTGAACCTGTCTTGAGGCTGACACTATTGTGAAAATGCTAGTTGCCTGGCTGCCATGCTTATGAACTGCCTTTTATGCTAGCCCAGAATGATCACACAGATCAGGCGCTTGGACTAAACCTGCTACACACTTGCTTCAGTTTTTAAAGCTATTAAAAGCAGAGACAGCCAGGCCACTAGCAAGAAGGAGATCAGAAATGGCTGCTAAAGTATTTTTCTTAAAGTCACACTAATCAATATCCTTATTCTCCAACAGCAAAGAAAGTTGAGTCAAGAGTTAGGAATACATACTTGAAAAGAATTATCTTTTTTAAACCAGAGTTTAGGGTCACTTTAAGACAAATGTGAAGAAAACCGTAGTTAAAGCCATACAAAAATAAATAAATAAAATAAATTATATGTATCTCTATTAAAAAAAAAAAAACAGGCAATATCTGATTCTAATGCTAACCATACACACTGCAATTGGCAGACAAGTTTATTTACTGTCAACCAATGTCCAATCACATAAATGATCACAATTTTCAAGAAAACCCGTCAGCAATAGTTTCAATCAGCTCACGGTTTGATAGCAACTGTTGGTGGTAGGTTGTCTTGATCTGTTCGAAGAGTGGTTGTAATAGTTGTATCAGACTAACTTGTGTCCAAAAAAAAAAAAAAAAAAGAATGTTCCATTATGAATGACTATCCTCGGTATTCGATATAAGCAATATACGTGTAAACTTCATCTTGACTTTGGCTAGCCATACATCATACAATTTTCTAGTTCAATTTTCCATTAGATTTACCAAAACCATATAATATGAGGTGAAACCTAAACACTTTCAACTGCAATTAGGCAGGCACTTGCACTACATAGTTGAAGGTTGTATAGTATATGGCCACCCTAAAACCTGGTACACATGATGAGAATATCGGCCGATCGTTTGCCGTACAGACATTTTCATCCGATTTTCTTAAGCCCCGTACACACGAACCGAAATTGGGAGGGGAATTTTCGTACGACGCCCGATCGTCCGATAATTTTACCATTAGTATGGTCCTTTCAACAGTCGATTCTGATCCTGATGTGCAGGCTATATAATTTTTGTCGTACGTGAACTCAACGGCGATATTTGTTTAATTAGTGCAGTTTTCGTCCAAAAAAGATCGTAAGAGCAAGACTACGTATGCTCTCAGAAACGAAAGAATACATACAAAACTATTCAACACAGGACGTCACTTCTGACGTTGTATTCTGTCGTACGAGAATTTTCGTAATGGTGAGTAACCTCTTCACTTTTGACATGAGACTAGCATGCACCAAAAAACGGACAAACGGTCATCCGAAAATCTGATTGTGTGTACGGGTCTTAAGTGTATATTGCATGCTTGGGACAAACATAGATCTATACTCAGACAAAAAAGTTACTGAAAAAAACAAAAAACGAAAACATATAAAATAAAATAAAAACTCGATGGACCACTTGGTCTTTTTTCTGCAGGCACTTTTCTATGTTTCTATGCATATGTTGTGTATTGAGCATAGTCATTCATACGGGAACATTCCTCTTTTGGGACACGTTAGTCTGATTTACATGAGTTGAGCCTCTCCAGTGAATGACAATATTTAGACTTTTTTTGTTTGTTGTATTTTTTAGGTATTTACACAAACCCAAGCCTTTCACCAGAGGTCATAATTGCCTGAAAATTGATGTGTGTGGTAATACTTTGGTGGATCTCCACGTTAAGGCTGGCACTTGTAGTCCCACACCACCACAAAATCAGCTCAATGATCAGGTAAAATACACAAATCAGCTAAAAAATTGTCAGCTGCCTTGGATTTCAAGGGATATCCCCAAGTATCAAAGACCAGTCCCCGGACATCTCCTTTTCCTAATGTTGGCATCATTGCACAACAAGATTCTCTTTGCACATTACATACAATTCTCATAGTCTGTAGCTTGTACAACAAATTTTCGAGAGACATAAGGCGCAGTCCTGACAGATAAAAGTCACAAAAGACAGCAGTGTATGGGGGTCGCTCATGGGCACGGGATGAGGTTACATGGCATGACATCAGTATCTGGTTGGTGGAGATGGAGGTGATGAGGTGACAGGGTGACTGGTCTCACCGGGGTGAACTGATCCTCTCTTGTCCCTGACGGCGGACTCCGCTGAGCTGTGCTCCTCCTGGCACGCATGCCCCAGTCCTGACGGGGGGATTTCCGTGTCCGTGCTGGTCAACCAGGTGGACTCCGTCTCCCTCGTCCAGCTCTCGTAATAGCGAGGTTCTATCGCGTCGGCTCTGCTTCCTCCGCAGCCCATCGCAACCCTAAACGACGCAGCGGCTGGGGCTATCCAGGAATATAAAACGCAGCTTTCGCACTTTTTCCAGCTGCAGCACAGATTTTATCAGATGGAGATGCAAGGATGGGCGAGGGGGAGCCCAGGCAACACCGAGTCCAGTCAGCAGGCAGGCACCGAGATCGGCATGCTGGTCATTGCTGGAAAGTGATGCAGAGATGGATCAGGGGGGCTTGTGCCTATAAAGTGTAATTATTCATGGCATGCCTTTCTTTTTCCATGCATCTTCCCCCTTTGCTCCTCCACATAGTGCATGATCTCTTACTAATAAACATGAGCCTCCCCCTGATGGATGGGAGTGAGCTCTGCTGACGTGGGTAGCTGGGAGATGCAGGAGGACCGGTCTGCCTCCCCTGCTGCTTGCTGCAGCCTCTGGATACGACGAGGATGCAGCATCTCTTTGTGTTCCTATGTCAGGGCACACCGTGGGGAAGGTGGAGTTTGATGGATTGGAGCTTCCCCCATCCTTGAAATGTAGCAGAGCACATCTTGTGCGGGCGTGACGTCACTACACATTCATCGCTGCTCACACACACACACACACGTGTGCTGCCACCGCAGCCACCTCCCCCCACCGGGCGTCACTTGCGCCTCCCCTAGCCATCCGGTGCTAGAGAATCCTCAATGTAACCCAGCTGCGTCTGCTGGCGTCATCAGAGATCCATCATTTTAAGGAGGTGCGACCTGCTGCGACTCTGTTCATTGATTATGGCAACATCGTCTGCTCTGACGTGTTCCAAAGCCGATCCTTGTCAGGTGCAGGGTTGCCATCCGCCAGTAAATTTACTGACAGTTTGTAAAAATCTGTGATTTTCTTTCAACTGCCAGTAAATACCAGGGGCTGATAATTTCATGCTGTGTTGACTTTTTAAGTGTAAATCAAGCAAATTACTTTGTTATAAGTATTGTCAGTGTTTCCATATCATGTTTATACTGTTCAAATATTCACTGTGATAGTTTTCAATAGTAATTTCTCAGGTTCCCAGTAAAAAAAATGTGCTCCGCCAGTAAATTTTCCATGTTTTGTCAGTAAAAAATGCTGTGGTCAGGTGTCAGAGGGGAATCATGTTGCACATTCAGTTGTGAATGGAGCTTTTAGGCTTCATTCACACGGCTGGAAAAAATGTTACTGATCTTGTTATGCATGTTTTGTTTATTTCCACCAAAGTTCCTGAGTAATGATCAGTTAAAAACTTGAATAAAATTGTCCTGTTTTTCTTTTTTCTTTTTTTGTTTACAAACTATTTTTATTTGGTACAAATGGTGGTATAAAAAGCTTTGTCATATATCAAAAAAGAAAGTACAGTACAGGTAGTTTACACATAAGAAAGATCAAAATATAATCCGTAATTGTTGATATATAAATTTTGTTGTAGTATGTTAACATTTTAACATTAAACTCTATGATTATTGTATATATACATATCTTATAATGTTCTTCGGATATAGGTTACTAGTAATGTCATTCAGGGTTGAGAAAAAGATTGGAAAGGTTAAGCCATGGGTCCCATTCCTTAATATAAAAATGACTGGTGTTCCGTAGCGTGTGGAATATTTTTTCCATAAGATTAATAATATTAATTCTGGTTTTCAATTGTGTTAGGGGGACTGATGAGGATTTCCAGTAGAATGCTCTCAACCAATGTATTGCTACACATATTGTGTGGATCAGTCTCATATTATGGGTGGAGAGTCCAATGATAGGGGAAAATAGGAGACAATTGTGGAGAGTGAGGTTTATACTACTATCTGAAATTATGGAAGCAAATTTTTCTAATTGCTTCCATATATATGTGACCTTCTCACAGTTCCAGAAAATGTGTGAGAATGAACCTGTGGAATTACAACCTTTGAAGCAAGCCTGAGAAATTGTGGGGAAAATGGCATGAATTTTAAACGGAGTATAATACCATCTGGTGAATAATTGAATTGCGGTCTCTTTAATGGTGATTTGTATAGATTATTAATTCAATTGTCCCAGTTTTCAGTTGAAAACGAGAAATCACATTCTTGTTCCCATTTGTGTATATAGGGGAGTTTGTTTTGTTCTACGTTATTAACTTGTTCAGATCCACGCTATAGCGGAATGACGGCTACAGCGCGGACCTGCTTTGCCGGGAGTACGTCAATTAACGTTCTCCCATGCCCGAGCGGCCTGCGCGTGCCCTGTGATCAGCGAGTCTCTGAGAGTAAGGGGTCGATCCCAACCCCTTACCACGTGATCAGCTGTCAGCCAATGACAGCTGATCATGTGGTGTAAACAGAGCCAGTAATCTTTTTTTTTTTCACCTTGCGCTGACAGCGTGAGGAGAAAAAAAAGCCGATCACCGGCGGCTGTGAGAGGGACATTGTTCCAGATCAAGGAGATTGCCCCAAGCTCATCTGTGCCCACCTGTGCCACCTGCCAGTGCCACCTAGCAGTACACAACAGTGCCGCCTACCAGTGCCCACCAGCGCCACCTACTAGTGCCCACAGTGCCACCTATCAGTGCCCACAATCTGTGCCTCATCAACATTGCTGCTCATCAGTGTCACCTACCAGTGCCCATCAGTGTCACCTACCAGTACCCATCAGTGCCGCCCATCAGTGCCCATCAGTGCCATCTATCAGTGGTACCTATCAGTGCCACCCATCAGTGCCACCCATCAGGGCCCATCAGTGCCATCTTATCAGTGGCCATCAGTGCTGCCTTATCTGTGCTCATCAGTACCGCCTTATCTGTCCCCATCAGTGCCGCCTTATCTGTGCCTATCAGTGTCGCCTTAACTGTGCCTATCAGTGTCCATCAGTGCCGCCTACCAGTGCCCACCAGCGTCACCTACCAGTGACCACAGTGCCACCCATCAGTGTCCACAGTGCCACCTATCAGTGCCCACAATCAGTGCCTCATCAACAGTGCTGCTCATCAGTGTCACCTACCAGTGCCCATCAGTGTCACCTACCAGTGCCCATCAGTGCCACCTTCAGTGCCACCAATCAGTGCCATCTATCAATGGTACCTATCAGTGCCACCCATCAGTGCCACCCATCAGGGCCCATCAGTGCCATCTGATCAGTGGCTATCAGTGCCGCCTTATCTGTGCCCATCAGTACCGCCTTATCTGTCCCCATCAGTGCCACCTTATCTGTGCCTATCAGTGTTGCCTTAACTGTGCCTATCAGTGCCCATCAGTACAGCCTATCAGTGCCCACCAGTGCCGCCTCATCAGCGCATATCAATGAAGGAGAAAAATTACCTGTTTGCAAAATTTTATAACAAACTATGAAACATGATTTTTTTTTTTCAAAATTTTCCATCTTTTTTTGTTTGTTTAACAAAAAATAAAAATCCCAGCTGTGATTAAATACCACCAAAAGAAAGCTCTATTTGCGTGAAAAAAATGATAAAAATTTCATTTGGGTACAGTGTTGTATGACCGCGCAATTGTCATTCAAAATGTGACAGCGCTGAAAGCTGAATGTGGTCTGGGCAGGAGGGGGGTTTAAGTGCCCAGTAAGCAAGTGGTTAACTAGATTATTGTTTTTCTTTTTTCCATACCTGCATCTGGCATACGTTTATACATATGTCCTCAGAGGCAGAATGTTGGATCTTGTGTTACAGAGTAAACAGACAGAGGCAATCCACAAAGCGTAAATCAGTTTTATATATTAAAAAGTATAAAAAACGCACTTACAATCATGCAGGAAGTGTGGAGCATGCTAAAACAGCTCTAATCGAGTCTTTGCACAGCTTCAATCGATCCTCTGCACAGCTCCAATCGATACTCTGCACAGCCCCAATCGATCCTCTGCACAGCTCCAATCGATTCTTTGCACAGCTCTGATCAAGTCTTTGCACAGCTCTAATCAAGTCCTTGCACAGCTCCAATCGATCCTCTGCACAGCTCCAATCGAATCTTTGCACAGCTCCAATCCATCCTCTGCACAGCTCCAATCGATTCTCTGCACAGCCCCAATCGATCCTCTGCACAGCTCCAATCGATCCTCTGCACAGCTCCACTCGATCCTCTGCACAGCCCAATCGATCCTCTGCACAGCTCCAATCGATTCTCTGCACAGCTCCATTCGATCCCCTACACAGCCCCAATCGATCCTCTGCACAGTCCCAATCGATCCTCTGCACAGCCCCAATCGATCCTCTGCACAGCCCCAATCGATCCTCTGAACAGCTCCAATCGATCCTCTGTACAGTTCCAATCGAACCTCTGCACAGCCCCAATCGATCCTCTACACAGCTCCAATTGAACCTCTGCACAGCTCCAATTGAACCTCTGCACAGCCCAATCGATCCTCTGCACAGCTTCAATCGATCCTCTGCACAGCCCCAATCAATCCTCTGCACAGCTCCACTCGATCCTCTGCACAGCCCCAATCGATCCTCTGCACAGCTCCACTCGATCCTCTGCACAGCCCAATCGATCCTCTGCACAGCTCCAATCGATTCTCTGCACAGCTCCAATCGATTCTCTGCACAGCTCCAATCGATCCTCTGCACAGTCCCAATCGATCCTCTGCACAGCCCCAATCGATCCTCTGCACAGCCCCAATCGATCCTCTGCACAGCTCCAATCGATCCTCTGTACAGTTCCAATCGAACCTCTGCACAGCCCCAATCGATCCTCTACACAGCTCCAATTGAACCTCTGCACAGCTCCAATTGAACCTCTGCACAGCCCAATCGATCCTCTGCACAGCTTCAATCGATCCTCTGCACAGCCCCAATCAATCCTCTGCACAGCTCCACTCGATCCTCTGCACAGCCCCAATCGATCCTCTGCACAGCCCCAATCGATCCTCTGCACAGCCTCAATCGATTCTCTGCACAATTGATTCTTTCTCAGTAACTAACAGTCTCTATTAGATTAGCAACAGCCCCTTACAAGCTAGGAACTCTCAGTCCCTTTGGAAAGTAGCACGTGTTGTGAACTGCGTCCTGGAGTACAACTCCCCTGTAGACACTGGTCCCAGCTCAAGTACTGCAGGAAATGCTATCCCACCTGGCTGCTTCTTCACCAGTCTACCTGACTGACTTTCTGGAGATCTCCCAGGGAAAGGTTAAAGAAGACTTAAGCACACCGCTGTCTTCCAGAGAGACCTACAGCTACACAGCTACATGTGCCGTCTCTCCCCTTGTAAATCTCTGCACCGTGCTATAGAACTCACACTGTCTTCTCCTTGCTCCCGCTGCCTCTCAGGAAAGCATCCTTCCAACTTCTCCTGTGGTGGGATCCTTCCAGGCCAGATCCTGAGCCCCAGCCCGAGGCAGAGCACCCCCCTGCCCCCAGACTAGGGGGTTCCCCTCAAGGGCCGCTGACAGCCTCCTCAGCACTGCATCCCCATCGCCCACCCAACTCCTCTGCCAGCATGACTCATTCCTTTTTAAGGGCTCACTTAGTCCCCTGCCAGACCCACCTTCTGGGGAGTGGCTAAGCAGCCCTAAATCTGCAGAACAGCCCTCCTAGCCTTCGCCCTCTAGTTTCCAGAATATTCTCCAACTTTCCAGAACCAGGGGGAGGTAACCCTGACCCAGATTAAGACTCACATGGTTTAAACATGAGTCAGAAATATGTTTTACCTACTCTGACACTAATAGCACACTAGAGGGAACTACACCACCAACACATATTTTTTTAGGGGGGGGTAGTTGGTGTGGTGCTGCCAAAAGCTATAATACTTTAATGAGGACTCAGATAATATGGTAAACTATGATGCACCTCCCTTTCTTGAGTGTGCCCTGTAAACAACGCTTATACGTGATGTGAAGCGAATAAATATATATAAAAGAATGATAAACCAGAATTATAGACCACCTCCCACTTTTAGGAATCCTGCTGCGATGTGTAATGAAAAAAATAAAACCAAAAACTTCTCTAGTACATATCCCCTCCTTAGGGGTTACCAGCAATACTCACATGGCTGTGCATGCAGTGAATATTAAAATCTGGTGTTAATAATGTGCTATAAGTTCATTCATAATTAAAAATATATACACATTCAGAAAAATACATGATCCATATTAATCAACGTGAAAAATTCATAGATCCACATAAGAGTCTTTAGAAACCATGCAACTAGTGCTCTTTACTAGTGTATTTAAATGTTCTATATGCTTGTGATGTGAAAGTGCTTTCACTTGCGCTTCCCCTCCAGGACCGCACTCACCAGAATGTATGATCCCTCAGGGGGTTAGAAAGCACTGTTTGTATACACCTAGGGTCCTTAGTAATGGTATAGATTTCTCCTCCCTCCTTTCCTCGGTCCTCTACACATTCCTCAGTGGTAGGCTCATGCAGAGTAAATGGACAGAGGCAATCCACATAGTGTAAATCTGTCTGATTTATTTATTAAAAAGTATAAAAACGCACTTACAATCATGCAAGAAATGTGGAGCATGTGAAAAACATTGCGTCCGGGATGCCCTGCGTTTCATGGACCAGAAACGGAAGTGACGTAATGAAGCAAGAGGCTCCGCCAGGGACAAAACCGGGGGGGGGGGGGGGGGGGCGGGGGTTCGTCTGCCCCGGGTGACGCCTCTGGGGAGGGCGCTCCTAGGAGTTCCATCCCCCCCCCCCCGCACTGGGAACTACTGCTCTAACGGTGTCACTGCCGCCTGATAAAGTGTAATAGACAGGTAGCACCCGCTGCATAGTTTGCCAAATACCGGAGAATCAAATAGGAGGGAGACCACACAGGTGCACTAGCGCTGAATCACTCTTCTCCTCCCGCCCACCCCATAGAAAGGCATTCCAGAGTGATGCTTCAGCTACTGTTGCTATGTTGCCAAGCAAAAGTAGCTGCAGCATTGCTCTGGAACGCTTTTCTATAGGACGGCCGGGCTTGAGGAGCAGAGTGATTCAGCGCTAGGGCGCCTGTGTGGTCTCCACTCCTATTTGATTCTCCAGTATTTGGCAAGCTATGCAGCAGGTGCTACCTGTCCATTACACTTAAACCAGTGGCAGTGACACCCTAGAGCAGAGGCACCCGGTGCAAGCGGCACACCCGGCGGAGGTCTCCCTCCTAGTCCTGCCCAGTGCCCAAATAGCCTATGTATTTTCTGCGTGAGGCATCCCAGAGAAGCGGAGGCTTCAAAGAAGGCCCTGGACTGGGGGGGGTGCAGAGGAGACCCTGTACTGGGGAGGTGCAGAGGAGGTGCTGGAGTGGAGGGGGGGTGCAGAGGAGGCCCTTGACTAGGAGGGGAGTACATAGGAGGCCCTGGACTGGGGGGTGCAGAGGAGGCCCTGGACTAGGGGGTGTAGAAGCACTTGACTTAAAAAGTGGGGCTGAGGTGGTAAAGGACCTGGATTCGATGAGCAGGGTGCAGAGGAGGCTCTGAACTTGAGCTGGGCTGTAGAAGAGGCCTTGGACTAGGAGAGGAGTGCAGAGGAGGCCCTGGACTAGGGGGGTGGGTGCATAGGAGGCCATTGACTAGGAAATGGTTGTTGGCGTGGCAAAGGCCTACTGGTCTAGGAGAGGGGGGTGTCTGGAGGCCTTGGACTAGGGCAGCAGGTGTCTGGAGGCCCTGGACTATGAGAGGGGGATCGTGGAGTCCCTATGGACAAGGAAAGATGGTGCCTGAAGGACATTCCAGCTTCAGGAAGAAAGAGCCTGGATTTAAAGCATGGGATGAGGAAGAGGAGTTCACCCTCCTTTTATTAAAGGAGAAGTACAGCCAAAGCCTGTTTGGATGTACTTCTCTGTTGATCACAGGGTCTGTGACCCATTTTCAGCTGACAGCGGGCTTAATCCGGTCCAGGCTAGGGAAAGATCGCAACCATATGGTCAACGGCCAGGACCAGCACCCAGCTCAGCATCTCAGACTGACAGCCACCAGCTTTCTGCTTGGGAAACACTGAGAACTGAGTGATCGGCGGTGTTTGATTACTCGATTCTCAGAGCAGGCAGGGGACAGATGCAGCATCTACCTAGGTAAGTATGATTCATAAATAAAATTCCCATACTTCTCTTTTATATACCCGACATCTCCTCTTTTCTGGTATCTGGCCCACATGACAATTAGGCCTCATTCACATGGAGCATATGAGACCATGCCCAGTGTGATGGCCATGTACTGCGTGGGGATACTTGGTGTTTTGTGCATCCCTGTGCAGGCAGTCCAGTCAAAGTCAATTGGGACGCAGCAGCTCCATGGACATAGTCGAATGTCAAAATTTGACACGTAGACAGCAAGGGGTGCATCTATCCAAACGCACAGTGTCTGCATTCAGATCTGTGCACCCACTTCTATAGGTGAATCTCTCTGGTGGATGAATCCAGCAAAGAGTGGCTCAGCATACAGGACCTGTCTCAGCTCCTGTCTGAATGAACCCTTAGGGGAATTTATCAAAAATAGAGCAGACAGAATTTGGAGCAGCTGTACATGGCAACCAATCAGCTCATAACTTTCATTTTTAAAGCCGAACAAACTGAAGATAGAAGCTGATGGGTTGCCATGCGCAGTTGTTTCAGATTCTGACTGCACCCATTCTGATAAATTCCCCTCACTGTGTTTTACATTTCTTTTTACAGGACTTTCTTTGTTAAAGTGGCTGTAAAGGCACAAGATTTTTACTCTTCATGCATTCTACGCATGAAGGTAAAAACCTTCTGTGTGCAGCAGCCCCCCCACCTAATACTTACCTGAGCCCCCTCTCGATCCAACGATGTCCACGAGAGCCTTGGCTGTCTGGGAACTTACACTCCAGATTGGCTTTTGGCAGCAGCGGGAGTCATTAGCTCACACTGCTGTCAATCACAGCCAGTGAGCCAATCAGAGGACGGTGGGAGCGTAATCGAGCTATAGCTTTGTGTGTGAATGGACACACAGAGCCACGGCTCAGGAGCACGCCTACATGGGTGCCCTCATAGCAAGCTACTTGCTGTGGGGGCACCCAGAAAGAGGGACCAGCCAGGGTTGCCGACGAGGGACCCGAGAAGAGGAGGATCTGGGCTGCTCTGTGCAAAACCATTACAACAGAGCAGGTAAGTATAACATGTTTATTATTTAGAAAAAAAAAAAACAAACAAAGAAGACTTCATAATAACTTTAACCACTTTCCGACCGGGCCATAGCCGAAAGACGGCTACAGCGTGGTCAGCTTATTCTGGGTGGACGTCCGTGGGACGTCATTCCAGAATGTTGCTCCCCCGCGCCCCCTGGGGCGCACACCCGGGAACATCCGTGACCGCCGGGTACTCCGCTGCACGGTAAATACCCGCTGATCATGGCCGTTTACCACGTGATCTTTCTGTCATCCATCATCATGATGTGACGCCGGTTCCTCCCTCCCCTCTGTGTACCGATCGGTACAGTGCGAGGGGAGAGGGGTAGAGGGGTAAAGATGGCAGCAGCGCTGTGGGCTGGATGTTTAGTGCCCACAGCGCTGCTCAATGTCAATGCTCTGCAACACTCTGCAAAACTGCAATACTCTGCAAAACTGCAACACTGTGCAATACTCTGCAACATTGTGCAATACTCTGCAACATTGTACACTACTCTGCAACACTGTGCAATACTCTGCCAATACTCGCCAATACTCTGCCAATACTTGCCAATACTCTGCAATAAATTTTAACAGAAACAAAGATTTTTTTTTTTTTTTAATCGGATTTTCAGTCTTTTTTGATTTATAGCGCAAAAAATAAAAAACCCAGCTGTGATTAAATACCACCAAAAGAAAGCTCTATTTGTGTGAAAAAAAGGACAAAAATTTCATATGGGTTCAGTGTTGCATGACTGAGTAATTGTCATGCAAAGTGTGAGAGCACCGAAAGCTGAAAATTGGACTGGTTAGGAAGGGGGTTTAAGTTCCCAGTTGTCAAGTGGTTAAGGTTAGCTGTGTGTAGTAAAGGATATGCAATATAACAGTTTTTTTTTTTTTTTAAATGAGTATACTGAGGTTTCTACTGTCTGCTACATACTCGCTTGTGGCACAGTCATTAAAGCATATGGCCCTTTAAGCCCCCCCCCCCGCCCCCCCACTGTTGATGCACTCTGACCACACACAATTTTGGTGTGGCGCAGCTATATTGCCACATATCATTATTCTTGGGGGGGTGCAAAAAAATCACCAGCCCCGGTTGCCCGATGTGCTAACTATGCCACTGGGCTCCGCCCTACATGTTTTGTCGATGTGCCATCATCAGGAGCAGCCTGTTTTGTTTTTGTTTTGTTTTTTTCACCGGGGCTGCACACAGCACAAGTTTACACACTTGTGAGAATACCTCCATTGAGAACCGTGCAGCTGCATTCAGATCCATAAATAAAAAACACTTATGTGAAAGTAATTGTTGCTGTTATTTTCATAATGTTACATTTGCTCTGCGCTTTTGTGCATTTAGTGTTCTTGCACATGGTACTGGTGTATGAACATCAGAAATTCCTTGCAGAAAAATATGTGAGGATGGACTGTATAGTATTTCGCGTATTTGCACATACGTGCGTGTACACACGTAAAAAGTCTTCTAGCTTCCTTTAATCAACAGAGTGTGGCATTTTTTACAGATTTATTTGCAACGCAAGTTTACACACCTGGGTGCAGGCCCATCTGACACAATAAGCTGCATTTAGACCAGTAAAAAACAAAACAAAAAAAAAAAAAAAAACCTCCTGAACGCCATATGTGTATGAGAGTCCAAAGTCTAGGTTCACACCTCTACGTGTCAGGAACACGTGCAAAATTTGCACGCTTTCCCGACCTGCACAGAATCACGCTGCCCTTTAGCAGATGCACGGCGGTGCCATTAAGACCCCATTCTCACCTGAGTGGTTCACACATACCGTTTTTTCTCATATTGGATAGAGTGGAGAGGGATTGGAATACATGTCAGATGTGCAGCACAGTTGAAATGTGTCGCAGTGTCATTCAGAATGAACACACCCAAAGCACCACAATGCTTGTAATGTAACACAATGCATATATTGTCTGGAAACATTGCATGAACAATATCTGTCACCACCATCATATGAATAATTTGCAATGAGTATACCACTGCGTAAGATTCAAATCAAAATTCGCATGCTGCCTTCCACTGTTTCACAAACCCATGTCAGAACAAAAACCCTTATGTATGACCCCAATAAACTTACACCAGGGGACCATGAATTAAATAGCAAATAATGAATCCACTGCTGCTGCATTGTGGTACAAACCTTTATTTAACAAGTTACTGCAATATGATGATGTGCACAGGTCCTCATAGGAAACCTTTATTCAAAGCAGTAGGGATCCAATAATGGAATGTTTTCAAAGAAGTGTGGTATTTTTCTTTTATAATTGGAAAAAAAAACTTGTAGCAAATTTCTGAAAGGTCTTCTTTAAAGAGGAACTGCAGTCTGCTCACATAGTTTGTAATAAAAACATCTTTGCCATTCTGAAGCTTCCCTCCAACCACTTTGCATATTATTTTATATATACTGTGATTCTGTACTTGCCAAATATGCTGCAGAAATCTCCCTCCACTGAGTCTGGCTGCAGCCATTTTAACTGTGGGCAGCTGAAGCTGCTGCCTGTTCACTTCTTGGATTTACACAGACACACAGAGGCACACCTCCAGCTCTGCAACTCTCATTGGCCCTCTTATGACTCACCCCCCCCCCCCCCCTTTCCTGGCAAACTCTCACTAGAGTGAGAGAGAGAGCTGTGCATGATATCATAGGCCTAGGCTAATGACCAGACAAGAAACAGGAAGTGGGCTGTATAAGGTATTTACTGGCAGAAAAAAAATGTTTTACTATCCAAAGGTAAAACCACAAGGACAGAAGATTTAATAGATGGAAAAATGACTGAAGTTCTGCTTTAATATGTAAAACTCCAGTTCCGTTGTTTTACTTCTACAGAGCTCTCTGCTGGTATTTGGTGTTCAAAACAAGCCATTGACACTGCAGTAGTCCGGGATGTTTAAAATTCATTGAAGCCTTTAGAATGTTTGCGGCTGTGATGGCGAATCTACAAAACAACTTCACAGAAAATTTCTCCAGGCTATTTAGTCTGTGCCATTTCCAAGCACTTAAACATTCGCTTGCCGCTAATAGCTTTGCAATAAAACTGTTTTTAAAAATTTTAATTTATTACACAGGGAGATTTTCCAAATTATTGACTAATCCTTGCAGTAGCAGGTGATGGCGGCTCCCTGTTCTATGAAGAAAAGGAAAGAAGCCTCCTCCTGCTTATCATCATTAAATTAGAGACAAATCCCACTGGGGGAGTGAAGTTCAAGGAAAATTTAATTGTTTATTGCCCATCATAGTTGATGACATATTTGCCCCAATGTACTGGCCAGTGGCGGTGCGTCCATTAAGTCGCACGGGTGCCGACCCCTTTCTCCAGCCACCCCCTCTATGACCAATGGATAGATTCAGGCATTGCCTGAAAATATCCAGGGCTGGGGCTGCCACCCCCTATTCAGGCGCCGGCCCCTTTTCGGGCACTGGGTGCCTGAATTACAGCGGCGGGGGGTGTTTTTGAAGCACCTGATTAGAGCCAGAGGCTCTAATAGGCGTCAAAAAAGGTGACCATGCTTGGCGCTCGCAGTTCACCCAGGTGTGTTAAAACAGTGGTCATCAACCCTGTCCTCAGGGCCCACTAACAGGCCAGGTTTTAGGTATTACCTTGGGGGAGATGCAGACTAGTATACTGCAATTACTGAGCAGCAAATGATATCACCTGTGATGTATTTCAGTTATCTTGCAAACCTGGCCTGTTACTGGGCCCTGAGGACAGGGTTGATGACCACTGTGTTAGAACACCGAATGAATAATCGCTTTCCTAACACTGACCACCTCTCCGCCAATCAGGTGCTCCTCGGGAGGAGAGGATGGGAAGAGACGCATGGAGGACACTGTTCGCCGCCGTCACCCGCTGCCGCACCAAGACAGGGTAGGTTCCGGGCAGAAGGCGAGCGGGCGGGGGGAGGATCACAGTGGCAGCATTCGATGGCACAGTGGCAGAATTCGATGGGCACAGTGGCAGAATTTGATGGGCACAGTGGCATTTGATGGGCACAGTGGCAGCATTAGATGGACACAGTGGCTGTGTTTGATGGGCACAGTGGCAGCATTTTATGGCACAGTGGCAGTGTTTGATGGCACAGTGGCTGTGTTTGATAAGCACAGTGGCTGCGTTTGATGGGCACAATGGCAGCAATTGATGGGCACAGTGGCTGCATTTGATGGGCACAGTGGCTGCGTTTGATGGCACAGTTGCTGCGTTTGATGGCACAGTGGCTGCAATTGATGGGCACAGTGGCTGCGTTTGATGGGCACAGTGGCTGCGTTTGATGGCACAGTTGCTGCGTTTGATGGCACAGTGGCTGCAATTGATGGGCACAGTGGCTGCGTTTGATGGGCACAGCAGCAATTGATGGGGTTTTTTTCAGAATTTTTCAGTTTTTTTGCTCCCCCCAAAAAATTTTGAGCACCAGCCGCCACTGGTACTGGCTACAGCCAGCCAGTAATGTTCTTGGCTTGTCATCTGACAGTAAATAACTTGATAAATAAACAAAGGGAAATATACTGCGCTTAGGAAAATAATAAATATAAGAGCTGCCAGCACAAAAAGTCAAGACACAAGGACTCCAACCCTTTGGGTTGGGTGAGGTCTACAACAGTGACGTCATCACGTTTGTCCATGGCTGGTTTGTTTTTATGACCGAAGGGAAGCCCTTAGGAGAGCTGCAGACGCTGTTATGCTGTGTCTTGTACCCATTGAGCCTTTGTTATTTATGGATCTTGTAAGTGATTCAATCTTACCTTGCCAATAAAACGTTTTTAGTGTGCTGGACTATGAGAGCGCTTTCTTTGTCTTTATCTTTTGGAACCACCAGGAACTACTTTGAGGTTGGAGAGAGACCTTAATTTCCTGTGTTTTTTCTAACCCCCTATGACTTAGTGGTCATTGTAATCTGGTAAGCAGATCCAATACTCTGTCTGGCTTGTGGTTTAAGGGTCTCTCTTGCTGCCAACTCGGTCCAGCATCACAATTTCTTACACCTGCTTGTTTGTATATCACGGTGCACAGAGGAGAACATCCTTGAAGATTGCTGTGTTTTTTGTTATATGGACTATTTTTCATCATTGTTTGTTTTATTTGTGCACATTTGCATTTATTATTATGTCTCCATTCATGTGGATTTGGACCAACACTGTGTGGTTTTAACGAGGGTTTTATCACTTCTCTCTATTATAATATAATATTGTCACATTTTTTTAGCGCTGCACTTTATCTTGATGTCAAAAGGTAAGTTTGAGCTCAATGGCCCTGCAGATCCTGATAAATGGACACTCTTCCAAGGCCAGGAAACACATTATGGGCATACAGTAAGTATAACACAATATAAGAATACAAGGTGGTTCCTTGCAATTACAATCAGCAGGTAGGTAACGAACAAGTTAAAACAAAACTGTTACAATCAGCCTGTAAGTAGTAAACGAGATAAGATATAACTTTGTCTTGCAGTTACACTCAGCTAAATAATATGGTATATCTTACAAGTCGTTATAGTTTTCGACGAACCGTGGAAATGGAGGTATGATCAGTACAGCCTATATTTAATGTGTCTGGTCACTTCGGCCTTCCCTTATCTCGCTAATGGTCAAGGGGGCCGAGGAAACAACACTGTACAAGTAATTCAAAGAGAGTTGAGGGAAGAATATTTCAGAATTGGGTTAAATTAAACTCCTGAATCCAAGACATCCACTTAAATGTATTGAGTTGTTTTGGCCCACTACGTATTTTTTCGCAAATGTAGTTAATGTACACTCTGTGAATTACTTCAGAGATGTTGGGGGTTATCGTCTGTTTACATTTATTCGTTATTGACATTCGGGCTGCTATTAGTATACAGTATGAGAGACTATCGTCAAGAATTGTTTGGGACATCTGTCTAGTTGCATTCCAAAGAGGGCTAATATTTGGCATGGTTTAGCGCTTGTTCCAGTAATGTGTGAGATTAAGGCAAACACTGATTCACAGAAGTTTTTTATGGCCTTGCATGTCCATTGAATGTGGTGTAAGTTGCCCTTTTGTCCGCATTGACGCCAACATACAGAGGGAGTATCTGGAAACATGCAATTAAATTTGACTGGTGTCATATACCACTTGTAGGTGGCAATTTATAGTTTAATTTGGGTCATAAAACTCATTTGGAAAGGACACACCCATTATTATGATTATTATTATTTTTGTGTGAATCCCTATAAGGAGATTTAGTGCCCTTTGTGCTCCCCTGATTGCACGCTGTGTGGACAATTGTGGACAGATGGCCATGTCTCACCATTTGGTGTTGATGCAGTGTTAACTTCTGTGTAAAGCCCTATACACATGGGTCGAATGTCGGGCGACATCGGGCGGTTTAATAAAAACCGAGTAAAGGAGAGAGGTGGAAGGCACGTGATCTAACGCTTAGATCAAGATTATTATAGTTTATTCATATACAAAATAGATAGATACATACAAAAAAGTTTCTACGTATTCACTCCTCTTTATGTTGTACAGACTCTTTCGTTTTCCAAGGCTCCGATGAAGAGGGGACCCCTCGAAACGCGCCAGGCTACTTTTGAGCACTTGCCCTTGCATGGGCATGTTTAACTTTTAACTTTTTTTAGCTTAACTTTTAACTTATTTTGTAACCCAGCTTTTATGAATACGTAGAAACTATTTTGTATATGAATAAACTATAATCATCTTGATCCAAGCGTTAGATCACGCGCCTTCCACCTCTCTCCTTCACTCGGCCTTCTTTGGACCACCCCTGGTCAGTTTAGGCAGCTGGACACGCATGATCATTCTCTATTTTCCATCACTTGAAAGTACTACCATTCTATACCAACACCGCCCTCATGAGCGCAGGAGAAATTCTTTCTTGGTTTATTAAAAACCATCCGACATTCGGCCTGTGTGTATGGTGTGTGTATAGGTCCAGCAACGCACCAGCACCTTTGCAGCCATAGTGCTATTTGCTGGGTGTCTGGTGTGCTCCTGTACCTTTAAGAAGGGGTGGGCTGCCCTTCAGTCCACCTGCCCTCATTTATCCATTAGAATGCATGTGCCTCCACTGTGGGGACACTCATATTTTTGTGTTAGGACCACAGATATCAGGGTGCCGTGACGAGGCTCTGTGGCTTACGCATGCGTTTGCAGATGCGTGCGGACTAAACCCCTGTTTTTAACGCATACTGTTAGACAGGTCAATTTGGTTGTCTGCGAGCTGGTGGTAAGTAGGCTTGGAATTTTTTCCTGGGCATTCCCCAGGCCTTGTTTGTATCTGTGTGTATGGTGGCCTGTCTCCCTGAGGCGAGCATACTGGAAACCCAGCAGCTGACCAGCTCCAGATCAAAGCTCTCAGTCAATGGCAGAGAGTGCTGACCAGAGTGTTCTGGTGGGGGGCCGTCCCCTGTCAGAACACAACAGCTCAGCAGGGGGAGATCTGTACTAACGTTGGATCTTTAATACAGCGGCTCTGACCAGAGCTGACAGTCTTTTTTCATTCAACCTGCTGGGTTGAATGAAAAAAAAAAACTCATAGTGTATACCATCCTTAAGTGTATGGTGCTATGTTATCATGCTTTGGGACTTTATTTTTAAATTGGCTGTAGTTGTAAATGTATATATTTGTATTTCAGGTTCACCATTGCTTCCCCTTGATGAAGATTTATTTCAAATCGAAAAGTTTTGAAGCTTATTTACAAAACTGTACAGAACTGCAGCAGGTTTTGCATGCTCTTGTTTTAGTAAATCTGCCTCATTGTTTTTTTTCTGGTGCCCTAAAAAATCCCAACCCAGATTTTCTACTTGAAGCAGGGCTCCACCCAAAAGGGGAAGTTCCGCTTTAAGGCCTCCTTCCCTGCTCCTCTTGAACAATTGGCACTTTTGAGGAGGGGGGGGGGGGGAGAAGGTACCCAATTTTGACAGGTACCTGCTTCCCACTCCCATTCTCTCCCTCCCCCCTGCAGTCTTCTGGGACAATGACAGGTCCCAGAGGACTGCACCCACCATTGACAATGTGCAGCGTGGCTTACGCATGCGCAGTGGTCACCCAGCTGTGAAGTCAAGGGCTTTCACAGCTGGGTGTCCATAGTGAAGATGCTGGCGCCGGGGACCATTGACAGTGGATGAGACCGACTGGGGTGAGCACAGCGCTGGATCGTGGAACAGGTGAGTGGCTGTTTTTTAAAAGTCAGCAGCTACAGTTTTTGTAGCTGCTGACTTTTAATTTTTCCCATAGGTGAATGGAACTCCTCTTTAACATAAGGGTATCTGCGATGTGGCACTCTGCCATTGGTTAGATTTACAATTACAAAACATGTTATAGACATACACATCATAGCAATTCTCACAGGTGTAATGCATACTCTGTTGAAACAATAGGGGGACATTTATCAAGCAAATTAGGCAATGAGATTTATATCAGGCTGCTTGTCATGCAGCAAAGTTTATGCAAATTTTATTTATTTATGTATTTATTTATTGCTTATTAGCAAACACTATACTATGAATACATGATAAGTGCAAGGGTAAAATAATAACTCCAGAATGGTGAAAAGAAAGACTAAAATTGTGCTGGTGAAATAGTGCTAGGATAACATAAAGGAGATCAGCTGATTATTATTTTACCCTTGCACCTATCATCCCAGTTGGACCCAGATTCACCCAATAACTTAGCACACATTTTCTACTTACTCTGGCCGATATCTTTGGATGAATACATCTGCATTGCACATATGCTGCATCCACCTTGGTTTGCCCTTTTGGGCCTCACGGGTCATACTCCCACATCTCCCTTGCCAGACGTTCCTGGCAGTCACTTATTGGAATCTTTGCCATGCATACTTCATCTTACCTGATTTGTGAGTATTAGGTCCCTCATGGCGGCCCTTGAAGCCTGAACTGAAATACATCTCTGTTTTATTGTGTCATATATCTTATACAGATGTTTTACTTTACAGATATATATTACTAGTTGCATTTACTCCCGAAGAAGTGAGCGCTGACTCACGAAATGCGTCAAGATTTAAAGATGCAATCTTTTTATTCACACATGTTTTCATATATTTAAATTCATTTCAAACAAATCAGTGCTATACTTGATCACGGTACTTCATGTAATGAGACTTTTTTATTCACCAATAATTTGTGAATCATGTTTAACATAAGATTATGGCTGCACCTCAATTAAAGTCCCAGAGCATATTTTCTCTTTCTTTAGGAACAGAGACCAGCACCTCTGGAGATGGGCACAGCACTGGGTCAACATAGGACTCGGGTAAGTATTTAGGGAGGTGAGGAGTAGGTGATACAAGTAGCGGGACATTTTCTACCTTAATGCAGGCAATGGTAAAAAATGTATTGCCTTTTAACCACTTTAAACCTTTCCTGTGAAGCAGCACTCAGAAAGCAGGAGCCAGCAGCATCAGTTGTAAGCTGCTGTGGAGTGCTGGGGTAAGGATTTTAACAAATAATTTACTGGGGAACGTTTATTTCTACAGTACTCAATGGGGTTAATTTACCAAAAGCAAATAGACTGTGCACTTTGCAAAGTGCAGTTTCCTTCTGCAAGTGCAGTTGCTCCAGAGCTTAGTAAATGAGTAAGACTTAAACTTTGCAAAGAGTACCCAATCACATGCAAGGAAAATAAAAATAAAAACAGCATTTTTGCTTCTACATGATTGGATGATGGAAGTCAGCAGAGTTTTTGCTCATTTACTAAGCTCTGGAGCAACTGCTCTTGCAGAGTCTTTTTCGCTTTAGTAATTCAACCCCATTATGTTAAACTAAAAAACGTTAAAGGTGTATTACTAGTTTAAAGGCTGGCACCTCCAAAGCACCTGCATTGCAGCTCAACTTGAAACCCAGTAATACACTACCGTGGATTGTGTTGCACAGAGATGGAAAACAATAGTGCAGGTCCGATTTTAGGTCCTTTGTGGTGCATTGGCAGCCATTCAAATAAATGGCCTGGCTTAACCCAACACATGGTAACATGCAACATAATGTGGATTAGCTCTCACAGGTATTTTAGCAGCTATTTTAAATCACTGATCACTCACTCTTATGGCTTATGAATATTGTCCTGACCAGACAGCAAGTCAGTGCGATGTCTTTTTGTCACATGTTAGGTTTTCAGAGAAATTATACTGTATTATCTATTATCAAGGTGTAAAAAAAACAGCAGCTATTATTTCCTCTATTATTATAATGTTTGCCTAATACCATAGTCCTAATGTTCATCAGACTAGGCTGGAGCCCTTAGTAGAAGTGAGTGAGAACACTTGGTAAATGCATGTAGAGCATCTGTGCAGCATTTGGGAAGCCTTGGGCAAACATGTTCAGATTAAATTCAAAGTGACTCTACAGCAATGATTTGTATACAGCATATCATATATCTCTTGGAGAGTCAACATCTACTTTGACACATTGGTTGGTGATTGGATTAAGGTGACTGAGTTATCCATATGGCTGTGAATGCTGGGGTATGTTCCTGGCACACAATAGAATTGAGGAGTCAACTCAGAGGAATGGAAAACATCTTTAAAATTAAAAAACAAGTCTAGTTTAATGTGATTAACTACTTCTAGATATACCATGACTTGGAATTGCAACATTTAGCAGCAGTGGCATAGCAAAACTTAGGGGCCTTTGTCCATCACCCTCTTTGCCCCTATTTTCCTCTCACTGGAACTTTGAACCAGAGGGCTGAACTAAAAAGAAAACCCACAGATCCCTGGATCAACACAAGCAATGTGGATGTTGGGGTCTCTTCCACTGTGTCTTTGCATTCTGACAGCAGGGACTTCACCCTTCCGCATCAGAAATCACTAATTAGCGATGGAGCCATTGGCTGTGAGCGCTGATCGAATGCTGGTTTTCCAGCATGACCGTTCGACAGAAGCCGGTCGTTAGATTACTAAGCTGCGGCTCCTCTAGGTCTATGAGCGGCTGCTGCAGCTGATAGGAGAGAGCGCCGACAACAGATGGACAATGGAAGTTCGTTGGTGACATCACAGCTTTGGGAATTCAGCCCCATTGTCAAGCCAACCTTGACTGCTGCCCCCCTATTCTCTGACAACCTCTGTCCACAGGACTGCTCCCTTGCGGTGTACTAACTTTGATGGTTCATCTGCCTGTCCTTGATTAAGGCCCCTTTCACACGGATTTTCCAATTGGGTCCACCTCTCAGTTTTTCAGTCAGACCTGATCAGAACCTCCATTATTCTCTATGGTGCAGTGGATATTAGCGGTATTTCACCTGTTTCGATCTGATCCCATCTGCTAAAAACAGATGGAAGGGTATCTGATTCCCATCCATCCGGCGGATCGGATGACAGTTGAATGGAAATGGACCGCTCCTAGAGAACAGAGGACAGGACTGTGTCCGCTGATGCAGAGTGGACACGGATCTGTCATCCGCCTGCTCAGCGTGGATCAGCAGAGAGATACCCTGCTGAGCGGGTGAATCAGCTGCCGGCGTTTGCCCTGTGTGAAAGGGGTCTTAGTCACACTTTATGTTAAGAATAACAACATGTATTGTTACAATGCAACTGAGAAAGGTCATTGGGGGGGCCCTTCAAAATTTAGCGATGGGGCCCAATGATTTGTAGTTGATGCCCTGGTTAGATAAATGATTTCTACCCATACCCACCCTGTCCTGCTGTAGGTGATATAGAATGTCAGCTGTCAGAAGCAGAATGAAGCCAGGCTCAGAATTAAGGAAGCAATTAAATATGAATATAACTAACTAAGGCAGCCTTTCTCAACCTTTTCAACACTGAGGAACCCTTGAAATAATTCTTCAGTCTCTGATAACCCCTGCTAAAAATTAAAAATCTATAACTCACGATACATTAGTGTGATGGTCAGTGGGAAGAACTCTCCTTACACTTGTGGTCATTGGGAAGAATTACCCCCTTACAGAAAGCTAAAAAGATCAATGGTGTCAGTGGGAACTTATCTGAGAGGCAGAAATTTACCATTGCTCAAAGGAACCTCTAGCAACTGCTGAAGGAACCCTATGGTTCCATGGAACCCTGGTTGAGAAACCCTGAACTAAGGTAACAGGACATAGGATTAGTACGTGTCCTTGAAAACTGTGAATTTTTTGTCTTTTGTTCTCCTTCGGAATGAAAGCTGCAATACCTCTATGATCTATCATTGCTACATTTTAATTAAAATGTAGATAAAATTCTATCTAGGTGTAGTCTGATCTTTTTTTTTGATGATGTTATCATCATTGGCACATTGTGTGATTTCAGATCATTTAATCACAGTCTCTCACTGTATATCTACAAAGAGACAGATTTATTACACCATGACTGTTTAATAGAGGTATTGAGAAACGTGTGTTTTTGATGTTTGTCTTCTTGATGCACATGTGAATGTAATCAGTGTATTGCAAATAATCCTATCAGCGTATATGTATATATATATATATATATATATATATATATATATATATACACACATACAGTATATATACAGTATCTCACAAAAGTAAGTACACCCCTCACATTTTTGTAAATATTTTATTATATCTTTTCATGTGACAACACTGAAGAAATGACACTTTGCTACAATGTAAAGTAGTGAGTGTACAGCTTGTATAACAGTGTAAATTTGCTGTCCCCTCAAAATAACTCAACACACAACCATTAATGTCTAAACCGCTGGCAACAAAAGTGAGTACACCCCTAAGTGAAAAAGTCCAAATTGGGCCCAAAGTGTCAATATTTTGTGTGGCCAACAATATTTTCCAGCACTGCCTTAACCCTCTTGGGCATGGAGTTTACTAGAGCTTCACAGGTTGCCACTGGAGTCCTCTTCCACTCCTCCATGTCGACATCACGAGACTGGTGGATGTTAGAGACCTTGTCCTCCTCCACCTTCCATTTGAAGATGCCCCACAGATATTCAATAGGGTTTAGGTCTGGAGATATGCTTGGACAGTCCATCACCTTTACCCTCAGCTTCTTTAGCAAGACAGTGGTCGTCAGTGCTGGGACAAGGCCATTTGGTGCCCAGGGCGAAGATGGCAAACTGCGCAACCCACCCCCGTTTTTAAGAAAGAATCAATGTCATTTCAAAACAAGAATATACTTAAAACAATACAAATTCAATTAGGTTTAATGCGATAGAAACAGAGTTCACTCACACATTTTAATTATATGTATTTTTATTGGAGGCACTTTGAAATAATAATCCAACAAATGTGCTTGTAGAAAGGTCTGTTAACCGTTTTTTCTGTCAAGGCCCATATGAACATACTAAAGTTTTCAGTTTTGCATTATTTTGTGTGAGGTAGTGCCCCAATACCAAATATTCACATAAATACGAAAAATGCAAAATCAAAAAATATCACAAACTTCTCAACCAATATACATGGCCTTCAGCAAAAAAGAACCCTCAATACAAAATATTAATATATAAAAGTGCAAAATCAAAATTTACTAATATGTATTAATAGTATGGGCTTACTTGAGATCTTGCACGTTGCAGAGCTTAGTCCCTCCTCTTCGGCTCCTCTAGGTTGCGACTCAAGCTGCGCTCTCTACTCCTCCCATCACGCTGCGCTCTCTGCTCCTCCCATCACGCTGCGCTCTCTGCTCCTCCCATCACGCTGCGCTCTCTGCTCCTCCCATCCTGGTGGGAGGTCTGATCTCCTGCTCCTCTGCGCCTCCTCCCATCACGCTGCACTCTCTGCTCCTCCCATTATGGTGGGAGGTCTGATTTCCTCCCTCCCATCACGGTGGGAGGAGATTTGCTATTCCCAGCTGGTGACGTCACACCGGGCCGGGACTACAGTACAGAGAGCCTGCCAGGGGGAGAATCTCTGCTGACAGGGCGCAAGGCAAATGAAAAGCTTATCAGTGTAGGCTTGTGTCAGGTGTGCAGGACTCAGCGCACTCGGCACATCATTACAAGTGCAGGCTATAGCGGCTGGAGTCTCCGAGCAATTACTCCAGTCCAGCCACCTTCACTGCGCCCCCCCCCCCCACCCCCCAATAAATTGTACCGCCCAGGGCATCCGTCCCTTCCACCCCCCCCCCCCCCTTGTACTGGCTCTGTTGGTCGTCTTGAAGGTGTATTTGAGGTCGTTATCATGTTGGAATACTGTTTGGCGGTCCAGTCTCCAAAGGGAAGAGATCATGCTCTGCTTCAGTATGTCACAGTACATGTTGGCATTCATGGTTCCCTCAATGAACTGTAGCTCCCCAGTGCCGGGAGCACTCGTGCAGCCCCAGACCATGACACTCCCACCAGCATGCTTGCCTGTAGACAAGACACACTTGTCTTTGTACTCCTCACCTGGTTGCCGCCACACATGCTTGACACCATCTGAACCAAATAAGATTATCTTGGTCTCATCAAACCACAGGACATGGTTCTAGTAATCCATGTCCTTAGTCTGCTTGTCTTCAGCAAACTGTTTGCGGGCTTTCTTGTGCATCATCTTTAGAAGAGGCTTCCTTCTGGGACGACAGCCATGCAGACCAATTTGATGCAGTGTGCAGTGTATGGTCTGAGCACTGACAGGCTGACTCCCCACCACTTCAACCTCTGCAGCAATGCTGGCAGCACTCATATGTCTATTTCCCAAAGACAACCTCTATATATATAACAGCAAATTCCAGTTAAAAGTTGTAAAAGTTTAGCAATCAAGGGGGACACCTGGGACTCTGGGAATGTGAGGGGGGGAAGGGGGACTCTGGGGACCAGAGACCACCTTCCGCAGAAAATACACTAAGGTAAGAGGGGGGTTACTGATATAAGGGGGAAACCTTTATATCAAAGAGACAGATTTATTACACCATGACTGTTTAATAGAGGTATTGAGAAACGTGTGTTTTTGATGTTTGTCTTCTTGATGCACATGTGAATGTAATCAGTGTATTGCAAATAATCCTATCAGCGTATATGTATATATATATATATATATATATATATATATATATATATATATATATATATATATATATACACACATACAGTATATATACAGTATCTCACAAAAGTAAGTACACCCCTCACATTTTTGTAAATATTTTATTATATCTTTTCATGTGACAACACTGAAGAAATGACACTTTGCTACAATGTAAAGTAGTGAGTGTACAGCTTGTATAACAGTGTAAATTTGCTGTCCCCTCAAAATAACTCAACACACAACCATTAATGTCTAAACCGCTGGCAACAAAAGTGAGTACACCCCTAAGTGAAAAAGTCCAAATTGGGCCCAAAGTGTCAATATTTTGTGTGGCCAACAATATTTTCCAGCACTGCCTTAACCCTCTTGGGCATGGAGTTTACTAGAGCTTCACAGGTTGCCACTGGAGTCCTCTTCCACTCCTCCATGTCGACATCACGAGACTGGTGGATGTTAGAGACCTTGTCCTCCTCCACCTTCCATTTGAAGATGCCCCACAGATATTCAATAGGGTTTAGGTCTGGAGATATGCTTGGACAGTCCATCACCTTTACCCTCAGCTTCTTTAGCAAGACAGTGGTCGTCAGTGCTGGGACAAGGCCATTTGGTGCCCAGGGCGAAGATGGCAAACTGCGCAACCCACCCCCGTTTTTAAGAAAGAATCAATGTCATTTCAAAACAAGAATATACTTAAAACAATACAAATTCAATTAGGTTTAATGCGATAGAAACAGAGTTCACTCACACATTTTAATTATATGTATTTTTATTGGAGGCACTTTGAAATAATAATCCAACAAATGTGCTTGTAGAAAGGTCTGTTAACCGTTTTTTCTGTCAAGGCCCATATGAACATACTAAAGTTTTCAGTTTTGCATTATTTTGTGTGAGGTAGTGCCCCAATACCAAATATTCACATAAATACGAAAAATGCAAAATCAAAAAATATCACAAACTTCTCAACCAATATACATGGCCTTCAGCAAAAAAGAACCCTCAATACAAAATATTAATATATAAAAGTGCAAAATCAAAATTTACTAATATGTATTAATAGTATGGGCTTACTTGAGATCTTGCACGTTGCAGAGCTTAGTCCCTCCTCTTCAGCTCCTCTAGGTTGCGACTCAAGCTGCGCTCTCTACTCCTCCCATCACGCTGCGCTCTCTGCTCCTCCCATCACGCTGCGCTCTCTGCTCCTCCCATCACGCTGCGCTCTCTGCTCCTCCCATCCTGGTGGGAGGTCTGATCTCCTGCTCCTCTGCGCCTCCTCCCATCACGCTGCACTCTCTGCTCCTCCCATTATGGTGGGAGGTCTGATTTCCTCCCTCCCATCACGGTGGGAGGAGATTTGCTATTCCCAGCTGGTGACGTCACACCGGGCCGGGACTACAGTACAGAGAGCCTGCCAGGGGGAGAATCTCTGCTGACAGGGCGCAAGGCAAATGAAAAGCTTATCAGTGTAGGCTTGTGTCAGGTGTGCAGGACTCAGCGCACTCGGCACATCATTACAAGTGCAGGCTATAGCGGCTGGAGTCTCCGAGCAATCACTCCAGTCCAGCCACCTTCACTGCGCCCCCCCCCCACCCCCCAATAAATTGTACCGCCCAGGGCATCCGTCCCTTCCACCCCCCCCCCCCCCCCTTGTACTGGCTCTGTTGGTCGTCTTGAAGGTGTATTTGAGGTCGTTATCATGTTGGAATACTGTTTGGCGGTCCAGTCTCCAAAGGGAAGAGATCATGCTCTGCTTCAGTATGTCACAGTACATGTTGGCATTCATGGTTCCCTCAATGAACTGTAGCTCCCCAGTGCCGGGAGCACTCGTGCAGCCCCAGACCATGACACTCCCACCAGCATGCTTGCCTGTAGACAAGACACACTTGTCTTTGTACTCCTCACCTGGTTGCCGCCACACATGCTTGACACCATCTGAACCAAATAAGATTATCTTGGTCTCATCAAACCACAGGACATGGTTCTAGTAATCCATGTCCTTAGTCTGCTTGTCTTCAGCAAACTGTTTGCGGGCTTTCTTGTGCATCATCTTTAGAAGAGGCTTCCTTCTGGGACGACAGCCATGCAGACCAATTTGATGCAGTGTGCAGTGTATGGTCTGAGCACTGACAGGCTGACTCCCCACCACTTCAACCTCTGCAGCAATGCTGGCAGCACTCATATGTCTATTTCCCAAAGACAACCTCTATATATATAACAGCAAATTCCAGTTAAAAGTTGTAAAAGTTTAGCAATCAAGGGGGGCACCTGGGACTCTGGGAATGTGAGGGGGGGAAGGGGGACTCTGGGGACCAGAGACCACCTTCCGCAGAAAATACACTAAGGTAAGAGGGGGGTTACTGATATAAGGGGGAAACCTTTATATCAGTGCCCCCTTACATTATTGTATTCACTCCCCCATAACATCAATGACCCCTCCCCCCCCCCCAGACTGGCCTAGAGGTGCTGTCACTGACCTCCCTCTCAGGTACACCGTGCAGGGCTCAGTCAGTCGGCTCCAGCTTGGTGGCTCTGGTTTTATCCTATAGTCTCATCTCCACAGTCCACACACGTCTGACCTCTCCCGTGACCCCCATCCCGGCGGCACTCCCACTCTTGACTCCTCTCCAGACTCCCTCAGAGACTGCAGACATGATACAGGAGATGTCAGAGGCTATGGGCATGGTACAGGAGATGTCAGAGACTGCAGACACGGTACAAGAGACCAATGCAGCCTCACCAGTGCCCATCAAATGCAGCTTCACCAGTACCTATCAATTCAGCCTGTGTGCCAGTCCATGCAGCCTCACTGTGCCAATAATTGCAGCCTTATCATACCCATAATTGCAGCCTCTGGATAAATAGAAAATAATACTAATCAGCGCAAACAAATAACTGAAATAAAAACTATTGCAAGCTGAACACTAAGGGTTAATGTCACATAGCCCCAAATGCAAATTTGTAAAAACAGACAGTGCAGAGCAATCAATATGATGAAGTAATAAAAAGTCCAATATGGCATTAATCATTAAGAGCAGTCCAGAGCCCAATAAAAGACAGAAGATCAGATCCACTTGTACCACCACCAACCAACAGGCAAAATGCTCCCTCCCCCCGCTTCATAGGAACGACCCCTGAACCAATAGGAAGATCACTAAACACTTTTTTCTCACTTCAGAGGGAAACACTTTGGAGTGCGAGAGATCCCAATCTCACATGTATCCCGGTCATGAATAAATAAAACAAATCTAAGTGCTCTCTATTATTGTAAAAGCACAGACTTTAATGTAGGTAGTAAACTTACAGACAATATTCTTGGTAGCAAGCATAAACAGCACACATAATGCCAATCCCATATCATCTCGTCAGGATAGCAGCACGTGGCTGAGCTGAGTGTGAAAAGTCAGAATAATGGGTTAAATCGCACTGCTTTAGAATCGCACAGGAATGCGGTGCTATTTCTGTTGAAAAACTGAATAATGTGCATTGTTCCCATGATATCTTATCTCTTTTTCTTCTAGTAAATAGCTTTACATTGGTTTAAAATGCTATTAAACACAAAACCAAAAATGTAATATATTGCAGCTTACCAATCATTAGATGTGGTGAGTGCATTAGTTTTCTTTTCTTAGGCTTTTTTCCCCGTTACCAGATGATCTGGGGAGTAATACACCTCCTTTATTGTGGTGCCCGTTAGATGTACTAGCAGATTTAAATACACCAACAAATTGAAGCCAAACTCCAGCTAATACTTTTTATTCAGTTACAGCAACAATTTTGGTACTTTTGGGATAAAGGGTTCACATAAATAAATTAAAGCTGTTCATTGTAAGCACCCCTGTCAGTCTACAATGGTTTATCTCAGCCCTCTAACTCTAACATCAGCAGGACAGCTTGTTCTGTTGAAAAACAACAGACTTACTTTCTAGATCACCAGATAGGTTTAAGGCTCGGTTCACACCTAAACCGGCTGTGGATCTCACAGGAACCCTGTGCGTTTCAGAGACGAATCAGGGCCAAATCTTTGCCTGAATTTGGCCCTGAAACGGAGCCAAAGACGCACGGTGTTTCTGTGCAGTGCGCTCCACAGCCGCCCCAAGGATATGTGAACCAACTGCATAGAGAGCCAGTCACATTCTCCTGCTATGCAAATTGGATGCGGAGAAATCCACATCCAATTCACATAGGTGTGAACCCGGCCTAAAGGGGTTGTAAAAGCAGGTTTTTTATCTTAATGCATTATATGCATTAAGATAAAAAACCTTCTGTGTGTAGCAGCTCCCCCAGCACCCCCTAATTACATGCCTGAGCCCCTTCTCTCTCCAGCAATGTCCACGAATGTCTAAGCCATCTGGGACACTCCTCCTGATTGGCTGAGACACAGCTGTGGTGCCATTGGCTCCCACGGCTGTCAATCAAAGTCAGTCAGCCAATCAGGGGAGAAAGGGTGTTGGGTTGGGCTTCATGTCTGAATGGATACACAAAGCTCTGACTCGGCTTGGGTGCCCCCATAGAAAGCTGCTTGCTAAGGGGCACTCGATAGGAGGGAGGGGCCAGGAGCAGCAAAGAGGGACCCGAGAAGAGGAGGATCGGGGCTGCTCTGTGCAAAACCAACTGCACAGAGGAGGTAAGTATAACATGTTTGTTATTTAAAAAATAAAAAAAACAGACTTTACAATCACTATAATACTGCTTTAAGCAAAAATTCTCAAACCTGAAAACGTCTGAAAAACATGTATTGCATAAAAAAGCTTAAAAGATGCTTGAAGAAGCTCAAGCTCTAGTGTGACGTGAGTGCAGTAGCGCCCCCTAAAGCACTGGCACAATTTGCACATTATTAGGTAGCCACTCTCTTTAAAATGAAACATGTGTATCACAGGTTATCATAAATAAAATGTATGAAATGATTTCTTGCCGTTGCAGCAAATCCATACTAATACTGTTTCACAGGGGGCGTGTCCAAGATGCAGAGGTGAGCGGACACTTCCTGCTCGAGCTCCGCTTGGCTTCTTTAACCACTTACCAACCAGCTCCTGTACATATACGTCGGCACTTTGAAGGTGGATATCTCAGTAACGGCAGCAGCTGCTGCCACAACCGAGGTATCCATCTTTTCAGGAGCCGGTCGTGTTTACGATAATGGTGGTCTCTGCCCAAGATCACCATTATCGGTGGCGGGAGAGGTGCCACCCCCTCCCGCCGCTTACCGGACCGTCGGTAACGGCGGAGGCGATCGGGACCTGTCATGTCTGTGGTTTGGAGACGAGTGAGTGGAAGATGGCCCCCACCCGTCTCCATACCATAGGAGGGCGGAAGTGACTTCATAACGTCAGTAGAGCGAGAGCAATAATTCTTGCCCTAGACCTCCTCTGTAACTCAAAACATGCAACCTGTCGCCTATGGAGATTTGTAAGGGTAAAAGTTTGACACCATTCCACGAGTGGGCACAATTTTGAAGTGTGACATGTTGGGTATCAATTTACTTGGCGTAACATTATATTTCACAATATAAAAAAAATGGGCTAACTTTACTGTTGATTTATTTTTTTATTCAAAAAAGTGAATTTTTTCCAAAAAAAGTGCGCTTATAAGACCGCTGCGCAAATACGGTGCGAAGAAAAGTATTGCATTGACTGCCATCCACATAGCTCCAGCAGCTCCTGGATGTGGCGCAGATCCTCAAGGGTGACAGCAGGTAGGGGAAAAAGGCTCTGTTTCCCATTGATAACGGAGGAGCTGCCATCCCTTCCCCCTGCACATGTAGAAGCCCGCGCCATACGAGCCACACACAAAGCCTTCTAAACAGCTCCGATGGAGGCGCCTGACTCCCGACCCCCATGGCTGGCGGAGGTAATGGCGGCCATAGCCACATGTCAGTCTACGCTGACGGCCAAAATAGAAGCAGTCCAGATAGATGTCGGCCTGCTGCAGAAGGACATGGACAAGCTGCAGTAGAGGGTAGCGGAAGCAAAGGGTCAGCACTGCGGAGGACGAGATACTCGAACATTCTGCGGCCCTCCGCATGCTCCAGACCAAAGTTAAGGCCCTGGAATACAGAGAGGAGGATGCAGAGAACAGGAGCAGGAGGAACAACCTCCGCATCGTGGGTTTGGCTGAGGGTGCGGAGGGAAATCACCCGACCACCTTCATGGAAGATATGCTCCACTCCCTCCTCCCTGAAGCGTGATTGTCTCCCCACTATGCAGTAGAAAGGGCACACCGCGTCCCTCCTAAACCGGGGACCCCCGAGAAGCCCGCCGAGTACCTTTATACTCCGGGTACTGAACCTTCGAGATAGGAACGAAATACTCCATGCGTCACGGGCCCTGGGGGACCTACGGTATCAGAACTGCAAACTCTTGATTTTCCCTGACTATTCTGTGGAGACGCAGAAGCTGCAGAAATCATTCGACCAGGTAAAGGCTGCACTGCGGGCCCACAATATACGCTATAGTGTGTTATTTCCAGCATGGCTGAGAGTCCAGGATGGGGAATCGACTCGATTTTTTAACACGCCTCGTGAAGCTTCCACATGGCTGGAGTCCCTACCACGTCCCCGCTGATGGATGACACCGTGAGTTATGATTGCCTAAGTTTCATGCCACTCTGATGACCTCCACTTAAAATATCTACCCCAGGGATCCCGTGCTCTCCTCCTTCCATGGAGCCACGCAGCCCAGATTCACGCCACTGCCACCTTCGGTGGAGAATTACCCCCCATACTTACTGCGGGGCCTGGTATATGGCCCTTGATCCCTGGGCCGCACTCCCTTTTGCTGAGACGGAGTCTTTTCCTCCTGATTGGATTCCTCCTGAAGGATACAAGGAGAATAGAGAGGCAATCTCAAGAAGACCTGGGGTGGGTTGCCAGAGAGGCATTGTTGCACCTGTTGTGCCTTGTTACAGTTACTACAGCAACATAAGAATGTACCCCTGACATTGTCAGGAGAACTGAAGGGTGACTTCCTCATCATTATTTACTGAAGGGGCGGCGTCATCTACCATGCAGACTTACAAGCTGTGGATCATGCCATACTTCCTGTTTACCAAGGGGGATGTTGAGAAATGTCTTTTCTTCTTCAATTTTTTCTTTTATTTTCTTTTTTCCCTGGTTTGAACTGGCTTTCCCCCCGGCTCACTTTCTACCCCAGCGGAAGGCACAGAGCGGGGAGCCCATGTGCTTGACTGAACCCCTCAGCAACTTTCCGAAGTGGTTGAGCTCGACGCTTGCACAGGCCCCCCACTTGGCGGCCGGCATGCCGACATGGGTTATGAGTTGAAGACCCTCCTCAGTTTTAGGGGGATGGGTGGGGTGGGGGGGTGGAGTTGTGACTCTACACGGGCTGATCAGTTCCTATGTTTATGGAATGTTTTTAGATTTGTTAAGTTTCATTTGAATGTTAAAATTGATGTTTCAGCATTGCACTGCCTTTACGTATACTCTCCCTGGATCTGGGGGCTTGATCCAGAGGCCATATTGTGTTATGATCCTATCCGACATATTGACAGTGGCTCCCATGTTGGCCCTTAATATTTTATCGTGGAACACTAGGGGGATGAATTCACCTACCAATCGCTCCCTGGTGTTCCAATTTATTAAAACCTACAACCCTCACATATGCGTGCTCCAGGAAACACACCTGGTCGGCAGCAGAATTCTTTCCCTCGAGAAACCCTGGGTGGGATACCACTATCACTCCACTCACTCTAGCTTTGCCAGGGGGGTTAGTATCCTGTTACTTACACTTCCGTTCAGGTTCCTGGATCTGGCCCTAGACCCGGATGGTAGATATGTTGTAATTAATGCCAAGATCCATTTGTTAACTTGAACCATTGTGGGTCTATATCTGCCGCCACCAGCCTCCTTACTCCTATTGAACCAAATCACCAGTAAAATAACCGAGTTTGCTTCAGATAACACTGTTATTTTAGGGGACTTTAACCTAATCCCTGACTCGGGCATGGAAAGGATGATACCAGGGACCCAGACTGGCTCGGGACTCCTGGGCTGGGCGGACACATACGGACTGACTGAAGTTTGAGGGTGGAGACACCCCCAGACGTGGGCTTTCACATGTCACTCGGCATCACACAGGACCTTTTCCCATATAGATCTGGTCTTTGCAGGATCCCCTATCCTGTCGAGAGTCACGGACTGTAAAATTCTTCCTAGGGGGATTTTGGACCATGCACCGCTGCTTCTGAGTCTGGACCTCTCGGTTGCTCCGACAGATAGGCTATGGAGACTATACAGGTTCTGGATCTCGGACACAGCGGTAGACACCTAATTCAGGACGGAGATGGCTGGCTACTGGGCAGTTAACCCTGGTTCGGCTGACGACACGATTGTGTGGGATGCTTTTAAGGCCAACACAAGGGGCCACTACCAGACCATCGCTGCCAGGATCCGCAGGGAACGTAGGGCAGACTTGACAAAAGGCTGAGCAGGAGGCAGCTAGCAAAGGGGCACTTTATGTTAGATCTAAAGGACCCCCGCCATTATGCTCAGTTGCAACTCCTGACCAAAGAGACCCTCCGTCTTTGCACTGCTCTTACCCAGAAGAGGCTACTGGCTCAGTCCTAGAGGATCTTTGAGCAGGGAGAGAGATCAGGAAGACTGCTGGCCTGGCTCTCCAGAGAGCAAACCGGGGGGATTAGTGTACCACACATTTTAGGCCCTGCAGGTGATCTAATTTACTCCCCAGATGGGATCAATAGATGCTTTGTGGAATTCTACCAATTCCTATACAGCACTAAGGCAGACTTTAGAGAAGAAGACCTGACGGCCTACCTAGAGGACATAGATATACCAGTTCTCACACCCACCTACCGCAACAACCTTAACACCCCCATTACGGTGACAGAAATCCTTAAGACACTTAAGACCATGCAGTCGGGTAAAACACAGGGACCAGATGGTATCCCTGTAGAGTTTTACGAGCATTACGCTGAAGAGCTCGCCACCAGACTACACACCCTATTTGCTGACTCAGCGTCGTTGGCGGACCTCCCCGACACAATGAGGGAGGCAGTCATAGTGGTAATCCGCAAACCAGGGAAGGACCCATCCTTATGCTCCTCATATTGCCCTATTTCCCTGTTGAATGTAGATGCCAAGGGCCAGAATCCGCACTAACGGCTGCCTCTCAGAGGGAGCCGGGGAGCGCGACAGGGGTGCCCCCTTTCCCCGGGACTGTTTGCCCTCACGCAGGAGCCTCTGGCTATATGGCTCAGAGCGGAGTGGAATGTTCGAGGGCTAAAGATAGGCCCGATCGAGGAAAAATTTTGACTATATGCGGATGATGCCTCTTATATTTGGCTGATGCCTCGTCCTCCCTACAGGCTGCGTTGTCCCTGTTTAATCAATTCGGCCACTACTCCGGCATCCGAATAAACTGGGACAAATTGGTTCTGTTCCCATTGCTCCCCACAGTTCCTCACATGGCTTCGCATACGTTGCTTAAATGGGTAGAGGAATTCATTTACCTAGGCATTAAAATCAGTAGTAGAACGGAAGACTGTGGGAAACAACATACACCCTCTTATGGCACAACTGGCGGCGAAATGCGTGGCATGGCGTTCGCTCCCCCTTACACCCATAGGCAGGGTCAACCTGCTAAAAATGATCTACCTACCTACAGTATCTCACAAAAGTGAGTACACCCCTCACATTTTTGTAAATATTTTATTATATCTTTTTATGTGACAACACTGAAGAAATTACACTTTGCTACAAAATAAAGTAGTGAGTGTACAGCTTGTATAACAGTGTAAATTTGATGTCCCCTCTAAATAACTCAACACAGCCATTCATGTCTAAACCGCTGGCAACAACAGTGAGTACACCCCTAAGTGAAAATTTCCAAATTGGGCCCAAAGTGTCAATAATTTGTGTGGCCACCATTATTTTCCAGCACTGCCTTAACCCTCTTGGGCATGGAGTTCACCAGAGCTTCACAGGTTGCCACTGGAGTTCTCTTCCACTCCTCCATGACGACATCACAGAGCTGGTAGATGTTAGAGACCTTGCGCTCCTCCACTTTTTGTTTGAGGATGCCCCACAGATGCTCAATAGGGTTTAGGTCTGGAGACATGCTTGGCCAGTCCATCACCTTTACCCTCAGCTTCTTTAGCAAGGCAGTGGTCGTCTTGGAGGTGTGTTTGGGGTCATTATCATGTTGGAAATACTGCCCTGCGGCCCAGTCTCCAAAAGGGAGAGGATCATGCTTTGCTTCAGTATGTCACAGTACATGTTGGCATACATGGTTCCTTCAATGAACTGTAGCTCCCCAGTGCCGGCAGCACTCATGCAGCACCAGACCATGACACTCCCACCACCTTGCTTGACTGTAGGCAAGACACACTTGTCTTTGTACTCCTCACCTGTTTGCTGCCACACATGCTTGACACCAACTGAACCAAATAAGTTTATCTTGGTCTCATCAGACCACAGGACATGATTCCAGTAATCCAAGTCCTTAGTCTGCCTGTCTTCAGCAAACTGTTTTGTGGGCTTTCTTGTGCATCATCTTTAGAAGAGGCTTCCTTCTGGGACGACAGCCATGCAGACCAATTTGATGCAGTGTGCGGCGTATGGTCTGAGCACTGACAGGCTGACCTCCCACTCCTTCAACCTCTGCAGCAATGCTGGCAGCACTCATACGTCTATTTCCCAAAGACAACCTCTGGATATGACGCTGAGCATGTGCAATCAACTTCTTTGATCGACCATGGCGAGGCCTGTTCTGAGTGGAACCTGTCCTGTTAAACCGCTGTATGGTCTTGGCCACCGTGCTGCAGCTCAGTTTCAGGGTCTTGGCTATCTTCTTATAGCCTAGGCCATCTTTCTGTAGAGCAACAATTCTTTTTTTCAGATCCCCAGAGAGTGCTTTGCCATGAGGTGCCATGTTGAACTTCCAGTGACCAGTATGAGAGAGTGAGAGCGATAACACCAAATTTAACACACCTGCTCCCCATTCACACCTGAGACCTTGTAACACTAATGAGTCACATGACACTGGGGAGGGAAAATGGCTAATTGGGCCCAATTTTGACATTTTTACTTAGGGGTATACTCACTTTTGTTGCCAGCGATTTAGACATTAATGGCTGTGTGTTGAGTTATTTTGAGGGGACAGCAAATTTACACTGTTATACAAGAGGTACATTCACTACTTTACATTGTAGCAAAGTGTCATTTCTTCCGTGTTATCACATGAAAAGATATAATAAAATATTTACAAAAATGTGAGGGGTGTACTCATTTTTGTGAGATAATGTAAGTACTTATATTTCTTTAGGAATACCCCGTCACACATACCCAAATCCTTTTTTACGAAACTGGAGGGATTGCTAATCTCCTTTGTGTGAGCTAGGAGACCCCCCAGAGTCACGAAGCAGGTATTGTACCTCCCTATGTTGGGAAGAGGCCTGGCGCTCCCAAACTTCCAAATGTACTACTGGGCAGCCGTCCTTGTCACAGTACGATGGTGGTTCCCACAACCCAAACAAAACCCATCTACCACTCTGGAGGCAACTATTCTGGGCTCCTACGCAGCCCTAACAACCTGGTATTCAGAGGCCTGAAGGCCAGTCCCCTTATGACATCTCTCATGCGGATCACGGTGAGGGTGTGGCAGAAAGCCAGGACGGTTTATAGACAGTCCACCCATGTTTCCCCACATATACCCTTGTGGGGAAATCCTATGCTACCAAATTTAAACAGTATTCCCGAACCCTCTCTTTGGGCCATAAAGGGGATCACCACTATGAAGCATATAGTACTTGATGGCAAACTCATGACCTTTCCAGAACTTAGAAGACTTTACTCACTACCAGCCACTTTTAGGTTCAGATACTGGGAGCTGAGACACGTCTTCGGAGCCCAATTTACAGTACCCCTGACCCTAGAGTCAAACTCTGTTGAGCATCTCCTGACCTCCAGTGTAATGGGGAAGCCTCTTTCCTCCCTGTATTTATATCTAACCGTAGCATACAACACAAAACTAACTAAAACCTGGGACAAATGGAGGGCTGACATTCCTTCTCTGGGGGAAGAAGAATGGGAGGAGTGTCTCTCCACATATATTCTCACCATGATTGCAGCTAAAGATAGATTCGCACAACTTAAGTTCTTACATAGAGCCTATTACACCCCACAGAAGTTAGCTCGCATTTACCCTCAACGAGACCCAAACTGTCAAAGGTGCAAAACAGAGGTAGGTACGTTTCTGGCACATGGTCTGGTCCTGCCCCAATCTTCAACCCTATTGGACGGCTGTCGCCTCCACTCTTAGTGACATTAGTGGAGTAAGGGTGCAGGTAGATCCGCAGCTGCTACTACTAAGCCATATGGAAAGCATAGAAGGGGACAGATACTGTAAACTATGCCTGACTTTCTCACTGTACTATGCCAGACGGGGGATACTGCTGAAATGGAAGTCGAAGGAACCCCCTACTCACACCTCTTGGCAAAGCACGGTGAACTCAGTGCTACCCCTATACAGGCTCACATATGAAAGCAGACAATGCCCAGGGAAGTTTGATAAAGTGTGGTCCACATGGATTGATGCTTGTGGTTAATACTCAACCTCCTTCCCCCCAACCCCCATGAATACTGTGCATTGGAGTATCCTTTGGTGTCCCCCCCCCCGCCCCGCTGTGCCCTTAACCCCTTCCCCCTCTCTTCTTACCCCCCCCCCCCCCCATGTTTCTTCATGCTGCCCGTTTTTGTTCCTCGAATGATAGGTTTGAAGGTATAATAGATCTGCAATGATAGTGGTTAGAAGCATTTACCAAATCCAAAGCGGGGGTTGACACACCTGGGATTGATACTGTTTGCTGGGAGGTGACTCCCTGTAGGGAAAAATGATCTACTGATGTCTTTACCTGTACACTATTGTAACACTGTAAACTTATTACTCTGTAATGCTGAATTGTCTAATAAAATCTACTGTTAAAAAAAAAAATACTGTTTCACAAATCCTTTAAATCTTGCCTATCTGTTTATCAGACACTATTAAATATACTGTTCTTATAAGGACAAGAGATATATGACCAGCATGGATTTCTGGAAGAATAGGTGACTATGTTGGATGAAGCCAGACACTGCAGGAAGGCTCACATTAATCAAAAGACTGATGTTTGTAATAAAACCCACAAGTATTCTCCATTCATCTGCAGACTACAGGCAGAGCTTCGACGTACATCACGGAAAAGGAATAAATGATTAGGTTGGAGAAGCTACTTGTATGTCTGCATTTTAGAGCTGAACTCCAGGCAAACAGCTATACACGCAGATTATAAAGAATAAGTTTTTATGTGCTGCAACAAAGCTTAGTCACCTCCCTGTCCCCAGTCTGTGACTTGACAATGAAGGAGCAGCTGCAGACAGATGAGCTCATGACTCTACTCTCTCCTCCTCTTTGAGTGTTCCTTGTCAGTGTATTTGCATGTGCACAGATTTCTCCAGATTCCTGGAATCTTTGGATATTATGTACTGTAGATGAAATATTTAACCAATTCAGCCCCTTAGGGCGTACCAGAATGTCCTTGGGCTGAAGTTGCTGTACCAGGATGATAGCTGCAGCTATCATTCTATGTAAAAATTTTCAGCAAGCGATGGGCTTTTCTGTAGAAGTGATCCGAGCGGCTCTACAGCCACCTGATCACTTCTACGCAGTGGCAGTACATGTTCGCAGTTTAAATATCTGATTTTTTTTTTTAATGTTATATTGTGAATAAAATATAGGTTTATTACCTTTGAAAATGTTTAGATTTACACAGTGTTCCAACTTTTGGAATTGGGGTTGTAAGTAAATAGATTTGCTAGCCACACATCTGAACAGTATTTAACACAGATCAATATTGAAGAAGTGCAGCTTAAACCTCATAAAAAAGCTCTCAATCTTACCTTCGGCTACTGGAGGATCCAGCTCGATTTCCAGGACCATTGCTGGACACCACAGAGATGGCATTAGCTATAGCTTCTACAGCAGATAATGGTAAGCGAGCAGGGTATTGTATGTAGTGGTTGTAAAGTCAGAAGGTGTTTTTTTTATCTTAATGCATTCTATGAAAATCAATTTATAACTTTTTTGAAATTAGTTTTTCTGTATATTTTTGTTATTCTGTCTCTCGCTGTTAAAATAAACCTACCATTAAAATGATAGACTGATCATTTGTAAGTGGGCAAATGTAGAAAATCAGCAGGGAATCAAATACTTCTCCCCTCACTATACAAGATGGACTTAAGTAAACTATTCTTAAACTGTTTTTCTCCCCCCTCCTACATATCCAGTCTAACCTATATAAAAAAATACAACATTTTTTGGATACTTATTTTTAATCCACTCTAGTCACATGATCCCACAGCTCTGGCTCCCATGTGTTAGTGAGTAGCTGCTGCAGGGGAGAAGGAGCACTAACAGCTGGGCTTAGGGAAACATCATGCCTCTGGGAATTCCGAGCCAAAGTTGAGCAATCCCTCAGCCAAAGCTGCATGATCACATGACTGGACCAGGGGAGGTTAAAAATAAAGTACATACCTTTTTTATACAGGTTGGGCCGGATAGGTGGGGAGAGGGAGAGAGAAATAGGCTTAGGCCCCTTTCACACTGGGGCGGAGTCGGCGGTAAAGTGCGGCGATTTACCTCCGTTTTTGCAGAGGTTTTCGGCCGCTAGCGGGATGCTTTTAACCCCCGCTAGCAGCGGAAAAAGAGTTAAAACCACCCACAAAGCGGCGCTTTGCCGGTGGTTCGGCCACGCTGCCCATTCACTTCCCATTCAATTCACAGCTCCTCCACCGCTCCAAAGATGCTGCTTGCAGGATATTTTTTAAAGTCCTGCCAGCGCATCGCCTCAGTGTGAAAGCCCTTGGGCTTTCACACTGACACTACAGGGGTGCCGTTTTTCAGGCACTATACAGGCGCTATTTTTAGCCCAAAAGCACCTGAAAAACGCCCCAGTGTGAAAGGGGTCTTAAGAATCGTTAGATTTAGGCTTTTCTTCCACTTTAAAGGTCTCTACAATCTTGGTACAGGCAGTCCCAGAGTTAACATTCGAGGTACGAACGACTCGTACTTCTGAACAGAAATTCACTCCTGTAAAAGTTATGAGAAAAAAGGTGTCTCCACGGAAGCTTTATCACCAGTCCTTGTTTCTACAACCACCTAAAATTTTTAAAATCCAACTGTCACAGGGACAAAGTGAGGTGAAATCTTCTGAACAGGGGCACAGACAGCAAAACAAATGTTACAGGGGTACTTTTTTGGCTGGAGTTGCAGCGATCCTCATACACTGCTCCATCCGGCGACATCGCTCCCAGGGTTACTTCCGGGTATCGCGGACTTCAGGGCTGTGATTAGCTTGAGCCGCTATAACGTCACTCCAGTACATGCGAGCCCCGGTAACGACACACTAACTGGAGCAATGGCGTACGTGCCATTGCTTCAGTACCGATGACGTAGGCACATGCTGATACAGAGGATATCTCCTAAACCGTGCGTTTAGGAGATATCCGGGGTAGCTACAGGTAAGCCTTATTATAGGCTAACCCGTAGTAAAAAGTGATTATAAAGGGTTTACAACCCCTTTAACCACTTGCCACCCAGGCCAATTCTGACATTTCTCTCCTACATGTAAAAATCATAATTTTTTTGCTAGAAAATTACATAGAACCCCCAAACATTATATATGTTTTTATATATTATATTATTTTTATATATATATATATATATTTAGCAAAGCTGGACACTTGTATGCTGCTCTTTTGTGGAGATCCTGTGCACAGTGCAAGGACGAGGTCATCCAGTGCCCAGGCCAAAGATGCCAAACTGCAGTGTGGGAAGGAGGTGGCCAGGGGGGGGGTGTAAGATAACAGAAGAAACCGACCCTAGAGAATACAATGGCAGTCGTTGCAACTTTTTATGTTGCACGGTATTTGCGCAGCAATTTTTCAAACATGTTTTTTTTGGGAAAAAAAACAGTTTTGTGCTTTAAAAAAAACAAAACAGTAAAGTTAGCCCAATGTTTTTGCATAATATGAAAGATGAAGTTACGCCGAGTAAATAGATACCTAACATGTCACGCTTCAAAATTGCACACGCTTGTGGAATGGTGGCAAACTTAGCTACTTAAAAGTCCCCATAGGCGACGCTTTAACATTTTTTACTGGTTACATGTTTTGAGTTACAGAGGAGGCCTAGGGCCAAAATTATTGCTCTCGCTCTAACGGTCGCGGCGATAACTCACATGTGTGGTTTGAACATCGTTTTCATGTGTGGGCGGGACTTACGTATGCATTCGTTTCTGCATGCGAGCGCACGGGGACAGGGGCGCTTTAAAAAAATGAAATCAATTTTATTGTTAATTTTACTTTATTTTAGTTTGACACTTTTTTTCAAAAAAAATTTTTTTTGATCATTTTTATTCCTATTACAAGGAATGTAAACATCCCTTGTAATAGGAATATGACATGACAGGTCCTCTTTACGGTGAGATATGGGTTCAATAAGACCTCACATCTCACCTCTAGGCTGGGAAGCCTGAAATAAAAAAAAAAAAAAACGATCCTGGCTTCCCAGTCGAGGCGATGCGATTTTTTTTAATGCAGAGGCCGGGCGTGATGTCATAACATTGCGCCCGGCCTCCGACGATCATAGAGTTTCCGGCGACCATCTGGTCCGCTGGAAATCTCTATGACAAACCTCCGGGGCTGGAGGATCCTGTCTCCGACTCACCGATCGTAGCAGTGAGTCGTAGAAGCACCGGAGGATGTCCCCCCTCGCCTCCCGTAAGGACGATCAAGCGGTGGAACAGCCGCTATGATCCTACTTATGGTGTAGGGAATCGTCGGCTCTAAAAGACGATATCTGAATGATGCATGTAGCTGCAGGCATCATTCAGATATCCCCACATACAGGCCCGGATTTACTCCCTTTGCCGCCCCAAGGCCGGGTCCTTCAATGCCGCCCCCACACACACACACACACACCACCATTCACGTCCTTTATCGATGACTGCTACAATAGATCAATTAAAAACATATCTCCACACACGAAAACACTGAAAATAACTGGCTTTAATTGTACAGACTGAAAATACTTCAGGGTAAGCACGCGAGGGGTAAGGATTTTTCGCAGGCAATTTTTCAGGGCAATGTCTGGTGTTAGTGCTTCAATCATCCCCAGCACCATGGTTGTTACGGTGTCAGGATGATTGAAACGCATTATTTCTATTATTACATTGTAATATAAAATGAAATAGTTCAACTCACCATAATGCAGAATCATTGGGAGCCCTGAGCGTGTCACTTGCCACCATCGCTTGTCACTTGCCACTATGCCTGCCACCAGATGAGGATGTCACTTGCCACGCTGTCTGCCACCAGATGGGGATGTCACTTGCCACGCTGCCTGCCACCAGATGGGGATGTCATTTGCCACGCTGCCTGCCACCAGATGGGGATGTCACTTGCCATGCTGCCTGCTAGCATCATGGAGATTGCCACAGTTACCTGGCTGCCACCCAAAAAATAGCAGAGATGACGCCACTCTCTCTCTTCTGGGTCACGGCCGCACCTCTGTGTAGAGCAGCCTTCGCGGCCCTGTAAGTAAGGAACAGCAGCCAACAGCTTGGAGACCCACGCTACTGCGCATACGCCGCCTGGCCGAGCGTGTACGTGCTTTTCTGAGCCCGGCCGACTTCGGAACAGCACATGCACAGTTGCGTGGTCAGCTTGCGGCCATCTTTTCTACGGGCACCGGTGCCCCTAATGGACTTTAACAGGCAGCCTGAAATGGGGGGCGGCCACGAAAGCCGAGAAGTTGCTGCAGGAGCGGCGCCGCCCCTGCACCACTGCCACCCCAAGGCCTAGCCTCGGTGGCCTTGTGGGAAATCCGGCCGTGCCCGCACAAAGTCAAGGACGTCATATGACGGCCGGCGGGTGGGAAGCGGTTAAAGAACTTGTTTTTTTTAACATGAGCCGCCTCTACTTTTTGAGGAGACTGGAGTTCCTTTAACATCTGTCAGATGATGCTGAAGATGTTTTAAGAGTGTGTGGTGGCCAGCACTCTCCTGTATGCAGTGGCATGCTGTGGAAGCAGGCTTAGGGTGTCCGACACTAACAGACTCAAACTGATTCGCAAGGCCAGTGATGTTGGATTGAAAGTGAAGTCTTTTACAGTGTTGGAGAGGAGAATGTTGTTCAAGTTATGTTCAGTCTTGGACAACTCCTTCCACCCACTCCACAATACGCTGGTCAGTCTGCGGAGTACCATCAGCGACAGATTGTTACACCCACGAGTGACACAGGAAATCATTTTTGCCTGTGGCAATCAAGATATATCATTTTCTGTGAGGGCTGAAGGTGAAGATTTAATTCTGGTTTATGATCAGGATTTTGTGGTGTTTTGTATGTTGGTATTGTGTTGGTTATTATTTGGGGGGTGTTAGAGAAAGTGGTGCATTATTGTATTTGGTAGTTTTATTGTCTGTTTTTTAACTGTTATTTATTTTAAGTTGTATTTTAATTTTATGGATGTTTTATTTGCAGTGTAGTTTTAGTTTTGTTTATTTGGTGCTAATGGCTGTTATTAGTAATTTTGTTGTGTTTTGCATTTTGTTCAGTTTATTGTTGTGATCTTGTGTTGTCTTTGTTAAGTGTGTTTGTGTTGTAAAAATTTCCCTTTGGGATTGATAAAGAATTCTGTAGGTTATATTTACCTGCTCTGTGTAGTGGTTTTGCACCCTCTCCTCGGGTCCCATGCCGGTGCTTCTGGCTCCTCCCTTCTGTCAGGTGCCACCAGAGCAAATGGAGCCGAGGCTTGGCCCTGTCCCCTCATTGGCTGAATGGCTGTGATTGACAGCTGCTGCCAAAAGCGTGAAGGTAAAAAAACCTTGTGCCTTTACAACCACTTTAAAGGAGAAGTTCACATTTAAAAAAGAAAAAATAGGCCGGGACATCCCCCCAGACTGCACACCTAGTACACACACAAAGCTGCAGACAGAATTTTAACAACTGCTGAAGCTATTCTATGGCTTAAGTGCCACTACAAAGCAAATGAGGCTTGGGGTGGTTGTTCTACTCCTATGTCGTCTGTACACACAGCTGAGCCCCACTCCAGGGAGACAGAGACACACAGATCCTCCATTCCAGCAACCTTCTCCACCCTCTTTTTTGCCTTTTTCCTCTGACCATTGGATACTCGATCAGATCTTTGTTGGGGGTGGAAAATTCCCCATTGGTAACATCCACTTGAGTTTGTGATCACCTGTAACAGGTGCCCCGAAAATTGGATTGGATAGTCGCCTGGATTGGTACTGTGGCTGCAGGAATCCTTGCTGCCAATTCCCTTAAGCGTTTATGACTACCTGTAATGAGGGTTATGTACTTCTGGTGAGTAGGATGTGTGGCAGGTGATGGTGGTGGAAGTTCTACAGTCACTTCTTTAAAGCGGAGTTCCACCCTAAAGTGGAACGTGCGCTCATCAGATCCCCCCCCCGGTGCCACAATTGGCACCTTTCAGGGGGGAGGGGGGGTGCAGGTATCTGCACCCACTTCCGGGCATAGATAGCCGCAGAATAGACGTTCAAGGTTCACTAGATACTGCCTGCAGGCCTCATAATCACAATCAGAATATGTTGCATCAAGGTTTGTTTCTAAAACAAACAAAAATAAAAAAGTCAACATAAGAAAGCAAAATAAAGTATTGCTTGCTATAATACAATAGTCTAGGGCACCATCAGTTAAAAGTGAACGCTTAAAAACCAGAACACCACAAAGTCTAAAAATTTTGAAAGCAACTGAAATGCGTGAACACTATCGATTGATGGATTACGCTAAAGAGAGGTCAAACAACTGCATGCAACAACTTATACCTCAACAGCCATGATAATAATTGCAGCCTTCTTCTTGATGGTTGAATTTGCTGGTAGATTAGCCAGGGAGTATTAATTTATTTTATTAATTAATTTTTTTTTTTAATTCTGTCTTTTGCAATTAAAAAAAAAAAAACTAAAAATTGCAGAGGTGATCAAATACCATCAAAAGAAAGCTCTATTTGTGGGAAAAAAATGATAAAAATTTCATTTGGGTACAGTGTTGTATGACCGCGCAATTGTCATTCAAAGTGCGACAGCGCTAAACGCTGAAAATTGGTCTGGACAGGAGGGGGGTTTAAGTGCCCAGTAAGATAGTGGTTAAACATAGTACACTTACTTGCTCTATGCAATTGCTTTGCACAAAGCTGCCCCGATCTTCCTCTTCTCGGGTCACCCGCTGGTGCATCTGGCTCCATCCCCCCCATAGCAAGCCCCTTGCTAAGGGGGCACTCATGTATGCCCGCCCCCAAACCCCACTCTGTGTTTCCATAAGACAATAATGCTGTCAATCACAGCCAGTGAGGAGGCAGAGGGGCATGGCAAGAGATTTTTTTTTTGCTTAAAAATAAACATGTTCTACTCACTTGCTCTGTGTAGTGGTTTTGTACAGAGCAGCCCAGATCCTCTTCTCAGGACCCTCTCCTCTGTTGGGTGCCCCCACAGCAAGCAGCTTGCTGCGGGGGGGCACCCATGTCATAGCTCCCTGTGTGCATCAGACACTGAGCTGCCGCCCCACCCCCTTTCTCTCCTCATTGGCTGAATGACAACAGTGGGAGGCAATGGCGCTGCGCTTCTGTCTCAGCCGATGAGGGGAGTCCCGGGCAGCTGAGACACTCCTGCAATATCGCTAGATCTAGATGGGCTCAGGTAAGTATTAAGGGAGGCTGATGCACAGAGGCTTCTTATCTTTATCTTGTAAACCCGAGTGTTGATTGTTATTTAAAAAAACAAAAAACAAAAAAAAACACGTTATACTTACATTCTATGCATTAAGGTGAAAAACCTCCTGTGATGCAGCAGTCCCCCCCCCCCCCACAGATCCCCTTTTACTTACCTGAACCCGGTCTTTCCAGCAACGGAGACGAGCACACCAGCTCCAGCCGGTGTCTCTGGTCCTGATTGGATAGATTGATAGCAGCGGAACCCTACAATATTTATTAGAAAACACAAAACAGTGCAACGTGACAAGTACTTACTAAATCTTGCCGCTCAGTCATGCTCATCTTTTTAACAATTGACCAGAACCAACGCTTGAATTGCAAAAGCTTTTCTGCATTTTCTCCTGAAAACAAACATTCATAAATATGTTATTCTGTAGTAAGCATCTTCACAAAATAATTATATAACAATTTTTTTTATTTTTTTTTTGTTAGTTTTTTTAATGCATGCAAATCTGTAATGATAAAGGCCCATTATTTACAGGATATGCTGTCATGGATAGAAGCCGGAACAAATGACTCCCGCTACAGTGTGAGAAGGAGACCTAGGAGAGCCGCTGCTCTCATGCACATCGCTGGATAAAGGTGGGGCTCAAGTATAAGGTGGAGCTTGGGGGGGGGGGGACTAGGCCATGAGCCTTTAGAACAGCTTTTGTTATTTTCCTCCTTTTGTTCCTACAGAAGGGGGTACTTCATGTCGGTAAGGACCAAGTAACAGTCAGCTAACAAGGAATAGGATTAAGCCAAAAAAGTAAACCCATACTTCATTAAGAACCCAGGAAACTAAAACTGCATTCACACCTGAGCGTTTTTTGAGCGTATTTAGAAGAGTATTACAAGCGCTGTACAACTTCAGGCGTTTTTGTTTAGCGAATAGAAAGCACGAGGGAGAGGAGAAAACATGATAATAAAGCTCTAATCAGGCATTTCTATTTAAGTCTATGGGGCCAAAAACACTTGTAATCTGCCAAAAAAATGCTCATGTGCTTTGAGCGACAGGCGTTTTGCTTCAGGTGACAGAGCTCTCAGATGTTAACAGGCACCATTGAAATGAATGGGATTGGGCCTGTTGAGCGATTTCCTGCTTGAAGGTTGTAGCTCTAAATCGCTCAGGTGTGAACAGGGCCTTAAGGGTATGTGAAGTCCAAACTTATTCAAATAGTGGATAAAGTGGTAAAGGTCAGCTTATTTTTTAGCAGTGTGTCCCCACTGCAGATGTGAGAATTTCACTTGTCACCAAAACAGGGATCCCCACTGGGAAATTTCTCCTCGCCTCATATTCTGGTGACAGAGCACCACTGTGAAGAACAGGTGCAGTTTAAAATTAATCTGGCAAAAAAAAAAATGCAGCCGATTTGATAAAATATTTTAGAATGACCCCTTTGCACTGAGAAGTCGGGGGTGGGGGAGTGCCAATGCTTAGGGCAAGGGTTGTGTACAGTGTACTCCTTTGGTTGTAGGGAATATCACAGAAATGTTTTCCTAAAGGCTATAAAGTATTACAGGGGCACTTTTTTTGCTGCTTTTAGTAGGTTTTATCATAGCGAATCAAATTATAGTTTTATTATTCTGTGTTCACCTTATTGAACAACTGTAATGTGTGTGCAAAGGTTTTTCCTTGGACATATATGCAATTTCTTACCTGACTCATCGTTGAAAGATGTAAAACTAATCAACATCTGAACATTAACTTCACCGCAGCCATTCACCAGAAGTCTGAAATCTTCCGCTGTTAAATCTTCTAGTGCACTCTTTGGAATTACATCTAGCAGTCCTTTCCTCATTGCCTAAAACATACACAACAGCAATAAGGTAACAGAAAGCACAATAATGCTGGCCATAGATTGCATAAAAAAGTACGATATGCTCTAGATCAGTGGTCTCCAAACTGTGGCCCGGGGGCCAGATGTGGCCCTTTGCTTGCCTTTTTCCTCCCACTGCTACAAAACACTATTCCTCCAACCAACACCAACAGAGGGGCACTATACCTCTCTGACCAACACCAAAGATGCATGGTTTATTCCCACTGATGCCAGGGCAATTTCTACTCCTGGGGGGAGGATGCAAACAAGCGGAACTTTTCCTTTTGGGTGAAGTTCCGCTTTAAGTTTTAGTTCTTGGGTTAAGTTTTCCTTAAAGGCAATGTAGTTTATCGCACCTGTGGTTGTGAGATATTAAGGATCAATACATATATTATGACCCACAAAGATAAAAGGAAGCAACTCTCATAAAACTGGTCACACTCACCTTAAAATGTTTGTAAAATCAGAAGTTTTTTTAATCTTAGGCCCTTTTTACACTTGTGCGACCTGAAATTTGCACAATTTTGCAGCGACTTGAAGCAATGGCTGTGTAATCTTGAGGTCTATGGCCCTCAAGTCACATTAAAGTTGGACCAAAGTAGTGCAGGGACTACTTGGAAGTCGCACAGATATGAGCGGTACTCAATGGAAATCATGGGGTATGACTTGTCATGCGACTTTGCAGCCCCAAGTCGCAGGACAAGTTGCACAAGTGTGAAAGGGGCCTGAATGCAATCTATGCATTAAGATAAAAAAAATCTTCTGTGTGCAGCAGCCCCCCTAATACTTAATTGAGACCAATCCGATCCAGCGATGTTGCAAGAGAGTCTCGGCAGCCTGGGACCCTCCCTCATTGGCTGAGACGGCAGCAGGGCGCCACTGGCTCTTGCTACTGTCAAAGTCAGTGAGCCAATGAAAAGAGAAGGGGCAGGGCCGAACCGTAGCTCCGTGTCCGATAGGACACACAGAGCAGCAGCTCGGCTGCCCCCAGAGAAAGCTGCTTGCTGAGGGTCAACTCAGCAGGAGGGAGGGGCCAGGAATGCCAGCGAGGGACCCGAGAAGAGGATCTGGGGTGCTCTGTGCAAAACTACTGCACAGAGCAGGTAAGTATAACAAGTTTGCGTTTTTTTTACCTCTTTTAATACCAGACTTTAGTATCACTTTAAGCTATAGTACTTGGGAGGCTGTCCACCCGTCACTGATACACACAGACATCCAACCATGAATCCGACCATACAGCTGTGCTGAGAGCATGCACTCCCGACACAGTTACCAGCACCTAACCAAAAGCCCCCGATCGCTGCTTGTGATTGGGAGTTTTCGGATCATGTGAACGCCGTGACAGCGGTCACGTGCTCTCAAGCTCCACCCCAAGGCATCATAAACCTCAAAGGGCTGGGAGGCGCCGGCGTTGAGGTTAATGTCCAATTATGCTCACAACCTCAGCTGGAGTCACAGCCCCATTCTACTACTAAAAGGCATATGTAAGTGAGTACCCATAGGGGAGGTGATGGTTTCCATCACTTGTGGAAAATTCAAAGAATTAAGAATTTTGGATATTGCAGTATTTGTTTTTATGGTTTATATATGCTTTCACTGGGATATAAACACTTGTGTTATGAATACAAGACTGTTGACTTTGAACACTTTATTGCAGATTGCGTCAGCAGCATTTTTTTTTTTTTTTACTTGGACACATTTATGTTATTTATTATTTACACATTCTGCATTTGTTCATAATATTTGCATAACAGTAAGATTTAGATTTTTAACAGTATACTGCCATTAAATTTTATGTTTTTTCCCTTGCCCGAAAATAGTCACTTTATGCTTGCAGCTCATTTTTATAGTGTGCACGAGATTTTACTTCCAATACAGGCAGTGTCCGAGTTACTCATACATCTGACTTACATACGACTCATTCTTACAGAGGGAGACAACAGGAAGTGAGCGAAAATCCACCCCTAGGAAGACAAATTCACTCGTGTAACCGTTATGGGCAAAAAGGTGTTTCCACTGAAGATTTATCACCAAATCCTCTTTCCATGACAACACAAAATTTTCAAAATCCGATTGTCACAGAGACAGAATGTGAGGTGAAATCTTCTAAATAGGGGCACAGACAGCAAAACAAACATTGCAGTGGTGTTAACCCTTCCCTATGCTATCCAAAAAGAGTAAAAAACTTTTTTTGGCTGGAGTAACACTAAAAAAAAAAAAAAAAAAATTACACCAGTTGCAACTTACATACAAATTCAAATTAAGAAAAGACCTACAGAACCTATCTTGGTTTGTAACCTGGGGACTGCCCAGGTTAACGTTCCACACATTCTCAAATTAAACTTACATGTAGAGGCTGTTCTGCTACTACCAGCATCCTATGTTCAGCATATTTTCTTACATATTCATTTACATTTTGAGGGGTTACAGGGATATTTACACCATTGGGAATGAGCTCCACCTGAAGAAAATAAATGATTTTTAGTCAAAGGTAATCTGAATAGGCATACACAACCACAGATGTATTAAAGTTCGCCTGTTGTGTTAAATGATTTAGGAGAAAGAGAAAAAAAAAGGGAGGGTAGACCTTGCATTAATGGCAAATCTTGGCCGTTTTCGTAAAGTAGAAAGTTTCAGGGAAACAAATGTTTTGCCGTTATACAATACAGTTTAAATGGTCAACATGCATAATTAATATTGTTCATACCTGTCCTCCACTCTCCTCCTTGCACAGGTCTATAGCGAACGCCAAGTCCATTGATGCAAACACAGCATCTGCATCTGGACTCTGTGAGGCGAGGATGAGCTGACGCAGACTTTCATACATCACGTGATCAAAAAAAGCAAAATCATGCCAGTTCACCTACACAATGATAAAAGACAACACATTCGTAATTTCTATAAACATTTAGGCACCATACAACATGGTTATTTCTTTTATTCATGTATGTGGATTTGTGTTTCTTTTAACTTTTAACTTTGTGTATCAAAAATATATTTTTATGATGTCATTGTATATGTTTGGGTACCATTTTCTTTGTGTTCCTGAGGACCCAATGGGGAGTGTCTCTAGTTCTTTATAAATGCTATTGTATGGATGATTGTACCCCTATAGCCCCTTACTGACCCCATTCATTAGAGGCTCATACTTTACCGTACAACATTGAATGAAGACTGACCATATAACACTTCTCCCTAATATAGAAAGCTTGCAAACCAAACTGCAAATAAACGTATGCTTCGTCACATATAGGGCAATTTCACATTAGTGCTCCTGTTGGTGGTGGACATTCGCTAGTTCCTATGTCATCATTCCCTCTCTGGCTGAAATGCTGTAGAAATTCATTGTTAGCAAGAAAGCAGCAACAGAGTGACACTATTTGTCTGGATAGCTAGGAAGCAACTCTAAAGAAACCACCACTAGCAGGCTCAACAAAACAGACCCGAGGACAGCCTATAGCCCAAGAAATGCCTTAAGGACCAACCCTGGAATTTGATACCAAATGTGGCAGAGCTCCCTACTAATTAGGGGAACAACAACAGGACCAGAGGACGACAGTCAGCTTGATGCTCAGGACCAAATAGAAATGGTCATCACTAGAGGAGAATGACTCCAAACAGAAGGGAACAATGAAACCTGGAGCAAGTGATAGGCTGATCAACCAGAACCTCAGTGTTGAAGACACAGCAGCACATAGATGGTGTCCAACAGAGACAGTAGCAGAAGACCTACACAAGTCAGGATCCAACGAGACAAGGAACCCCTTTGCTATGAAAGTCTAGTAAGCATCCCTGAAGAAAACAAATCTTCAATGAGAGAAACCACCTGGATATGGGGAGAAGAATTATTACCAGCCACCTGATGGGGAGACCGAGTGATCACACCAGAGACTACCCTGGTCCAGAGAGTTAGATATGTTAACAGTCTAGATCCACGAGGAGTCTAACAGCAGACAAGGCTCTAAAGTAGACCAAGGGGAGATTAAAAGGTGCAAGGTAGGCAAGAAAAGGGCAACGCCCTTCATAATAACATGGGGCCCGAAGGGAGGAACTAGGTTGAATATAATCATCTGCCATTGACAGGCAGTTTCCAACACTGAAACCCAAGTCAGATCTAGCCAAATCTTGAAGGTGTTAAGCCCTTCAGGGAGATCTTGGCCACTAGAATCCAATAACACCCACTTCACTCGGGGTTGTCTAAGTATCCCACAATGGGGGTGTCAGGAAAAGGCACCAGGCCCAAGAAGTAGACCTGTGTATGGACCACCAAGAACATAGAACCCTACAAGGATGAGTGAAAAGTAAAGCTGGTCCCAGCTGACCTATTAGGCCAGAGGGCTCCTCTGGAGTCAGGATAAGGTAAGACACACCAGGTATTACCAAGGGCCTCACATGCCCCAAGGGCAGGGAATCTTTGAGGAATAGAATGGTGGCCTGGATAGGACACAGCTCTAGAAGACAAAATGACACAGCAACTGGAGCAAAAGGTATGGGGTGATTTGAATCTGGAATGTGCCCTGCAGCCAACTTCGACCAGAACAGAGTTTGGAAATTTCTCCATGCTAAGCTAAACCCAGTGACTGAAAGTCTCTTCTAATCTATCCCTGCAACACTCAGCCCTACAGGGTCCAGTTGCAGAACTTCGATGGCCATGCCACATGTCTGCAAATGAATAGACAAGCTCTAGCAACTATGTAGAGAAGATTCTTGATTGGAATTATAGGAAAAGAAGATCGAAAGTAATGCCCAGTACAGACAATGAGATTACTGGACGAATGATTGTCCTTTTTCTTTTTTCATGCTAATTTCAGATCGAACCTGAAGAGTTTACTAAAGTCACGAAAATTCTCATACGACAATAAAAATTCGGAAGTGATGTCATGTGTTGTAGTGTATCTGTATTGCATTTTTGAACGACAACTGGACTGATTAAACGAAAATCGTACAAAATTTTTATTCGTGCATTTCCGATCAAAAAAATAATATCGGATGAACTGTCTTTAATGGCTCATGAAAGCTCTGTACCAACAATCAGATTAGCATGCGATCGTGTCGAAACTGGTATTTTTCATACGATTTTTTGATCATGTGTATGGGGCTTTAGAGCATTCTAGCAAAATGAGGCTAGTCTTTAATACAGTACAGCTGAAGAAAAGATGTTCATCATCCTTGGATACGCAGGTAGCAAAAGAGTTATCCTGGGCTGGCCTACAGCTTTGTTTGCCAACTGTAGGCAGCTGCATAATCCAAAGCGCAAAATACATCCTGTTTTCCTCAATGGATGAGAAAGAAATGTAGATTGACCACTTCAGTACTAGCCTGTGGTAGTTTGACAATCATACACTACTGTGCCCAAATTACATTTTTTCATTTTTTTTTAAGTCATGTTTTTGGTAGTATTTATTAACCACTGTATTTTTGTTTTCTTTTTAACTATGTTAATGGAAAAAGATGACCAAACTTTTTGGAGAAAAATAAAAAATAAACGGTTTCCCTTACCTGCTGCTATAGCACATTGCACATTACACCTGCCCCTCATCTATCCATTTAATGCATGTGCTTCCATTGTGGAGACGCTTATAAATTCAGTAGCGTTAGGACTGCAAGCATACACAGGGTGCCGTGAAGAGGCCTTGCAGCTTATGCATGCCTTTGCAAATGCGTGCTAACTAAACCCCTGTTTTTAATGCAGACTGTTGGACAGGTTAATTTGGTCAGTTGGCAGACTGGTTGGTGAGTTGAGCTATGGAATGTTCTGTTTTTGTCTTTCAAGTGTTTGCCCTTCCATGTGCTCCTTGCTGTGAAGGCCAGGTATAGGTGGGGGCAGGGGCCATTTGTTTGTTACTGGTGTAAAATATGGTCCGGGGACACACTGTACACCTTTGCTGCCATTGTGCGCTTGCTGGGTGTCCAGTGTGCTCCTTTAAGGAGGATTGGGCTGCCTCCAGGCCCACCTGCCCCTCATCTATCCATTTAATGCATGTGCTTCCATTGTGGAGACGCCTTATAAATTCAGTAGCGTTAGGACTGCAAGCATACACAGGGTGCCGTGAAGAGGCCTTGCAGCTTATGCATGCGTTTGCAAATGCGTGCTAACTAAACCCCTGTTTTTAACGTAGACTGTTGGGCAGGTTAATTTGGTCAGTTGGCAGACTGGTTGGTGAGCTGAGCTATAGAATGTTCTGTTTTTGTCTTTCATTACACAAAGATACCAGAACTCTACAAAACCCCATAAATTATCACTTTTATAAAACAGACACCCCAAGGTGATGTCATTTTTTTGGAAAGAACCATACTAGCATTAAGGGGGTTAGAACATACTGTTTGGTAATAGTGAACTGGATACATTAAATGTACAAAATTCTAACAAAGGGAAAAAGGGGGTGAAGGTGTTAAGGTACAGGTCACATAAAGTGAAAATGGAGATGAAGGGGTTATGTACAGATGTGCAGAATAAAGAAATGGGTTAATAGACAGGTCACTGCATGGACAAGATAGGGTTGAGATATACTGGCAGGGAAGGGGGTGAAAGTGGTAAAAACAATCCCACAACCTTGGGATCTGCTGATCTGGAACCAATGAATGTGTGATTAATTCATAGTTCCTCCTCTGTAAAAGGAAGGGGTGAGCTCTGCAATGTAAACATAACGCTGATTACATTTGTGATCGGGGACATCACAGAGATCACACAGTACAAAGTAGCCCCGATTGGCTTGGCACATTGAGCAACAAACGGTACTGGAAAAATAAGCATCCACTTCACCATCCATCAAGAAATGGAGAGAAAATATGGGAGTAAAGGGACGGGGTTCTATTTTTCCATGTGGGCTAAAACATGCAATTTTATTTAGAACAGGTGTCCTATAACTTTATATCAGTATTTTAGGTTTGAGAATTTATGGAATCTGAATATTTCACAAAAAATTTACTTTTCTGCCCAAGAGAACCTTTATAACCTGTCGGCTTAATGTGATCGGACATAGTTCATTCTTCTACAGGCACAGGCCAAGGATCCTGAAACAATGAGATATGTTCTATCATATATTCACAGAAAACTGCAATTGTAATTTTCATTGACCTGACATTCTACTAATAGCCAAAACGTTTACCTTCCAATATTCCAGGAAACAGTTTAACCGGGCCTCTGTGTTCTTGCCTGGCCTGGGACTATAGAATCCTCGTTTACCAGGCTGATAAAATAAGGGGCGTTATCATCATCACCATCATCCGTATCCGTTAGCTCCATATCAACCACACTGCGGCTGGATCCATGACGTTTACGGTTTTCCTGCAACAATAAATTGCACAGTTTCAGAAATAGTCCGGAACTAGTGACAGATCTGCAACATCTCATTTACATGCCCAAATATGCTGTTGTTCAGTTAGTAACTTGTTGAAACCCACAGCCAGGTGTGTGCAGATAGTTTCCCTCCAAATTACTGCATGTTGTGTCTATGGAACAGGAAATGATCGTAAATCTCCCTGACATGACACTGCTAACAAATATAAAAACATGTTTTGCTTTAGACATTTTACCCACCTCAGCTCCACAAACAAGCAGTTTTTTTGCTATTTAGCACTGCGCTACTAAAACTGGTAATTGCGCAGTCATGCAACGCTGTACCCAAAAGAATTGTATATAACCACACAAATAGAGCTTCTTTTGGTGGCATTTGATTACCACTAGGCTTTTTAATTCTATAAACGAAAAAAGACCAAAAAAAAAAGTAAAGTAAAGATGTATTCTGCTACATATCTTTGGTAAGAAAAGTCCCAATAAGTCCCCCCATCATATGTGCATTCGATTATCTGAGGGGGGCTCTGGAGAGGAAATAAATGTGCATGGGGCTGTGATGGGGACACAAATGTGTGTGAGGGGGTCTATGAAAGAGACACAAATAAGTGGAGAGGGTCTGATAGGCACACAAATGACTGTGGGGGAACCCTGATGGGGACTCCAATTTGCATGGAGACTTTGCATGGAGGAGGGCTATGATGGGGACACAAATGTGTGGGAAGACTGACAGGAATAAAGATGTAAGGCCCCAGGAGTTTCGTCCCAGTGCAGGAAGCTCCGGCATTTAGGTGCGGGTGGAGTATAAAGGAGCCACAACCAGCTGCTTGTCCAGTTTCATCTTATTCTGCACATCATTTATAAATAACTGTTTTTTTTTTGGCCTGCAAATTTGTATAAAATATACAATGTGGCCCTCAAAGTGAAGAATTTGGAAACCCCTTATCTACAACATGGCCATTACAATATGTACAAGTTTTCATAGTTAGAATATTATCATTCTTTCAAGAAAAAATCTCCATCCTGATCCAAATTTTCTCATCACTATGGTAGAAAAAAAAAATGAACATTGATTTAACCCCATTAAGTGAAAAATTATTCAGAAAATGAAAATTATCTAACAAAATTCTTCTGGTGTCCAGCCAGATTAAAGATTATTTTAATTAAAGATTATCATATTTGTTTGATTAAACATGCTTAAATTAGTAAAGACAGTTTACTTTTTAAAGTGGTGTTCCAGCCGAAATGATACTTTTTAAATAAAAATACCCCTATAATACACAAGCTTAATGTATTCTAGTAAAGTTAGTCTGTAAACCAAGGTCTGTTTTGTTAGTTTATAGCAGTAGTTTGTTATTTTATAAACTTACAGCAGGCCGTGGCCATCTTAAGTGTGGGCATCTGAAGCCAGACTGTATTTCTTCCTGGATCTCATCCTTGCAGATCTCGCACATGCTCAGTGCAGCACAAGCAGTGTAATAGGTTTCAGGTCAGGTTTCCATAGCAACGGCAGTGTCAGAGGAAGTTGCCACCCCTTCCCAGAAGGCATTGCAAACAGGAAATGATGCGATGGGCCACGGCCAGGGAGGAGGAAGTGAAAAATGAATACAGCAGATATACAGTAGGTGCTGAGAAAAAAAATTTAAAAATATCCAATTCGTTTACAGTGCACAGTTTAGTGAGGGATGCTGAAGAGTTGTAAAAGTGGGTGGAACTCCACTTTAAGTTTTAAGTGCGGTTACCTGCCGACTGGTTGTTGCATCAACCTGAATTCCTGGGCAGTTCAGCAAAAGCCGTACAAGACTTTCATGGCCAGATTGGGAAGCCATGTTCAATGGAGTGTATCCAGACTGCAGCAGAGAATAACAGAAATCATTTCTCATATTGGTTAGAAAAAACAAGATTGGTTAAACTTACAAGTGCTTTTTTTTAACCACTACTATTCCTTTATATTGGCTTTTGGAATTTACAAATGCAGCAATTTAAAAATCTGATGAAAGGTTTAGCACTGGGAAACACTTTTTGATAGATAAAAAGTGCATTTTATATACATCTATATAGATCAGACCAAAATGAGGGACAAATGAGGAGGAGAGAGGGACATTGCTTGAAATCAGGGACAGTCCCTCGAAATCAGGGACAGTTGGGAGCTATGTTATAGCTTTGGACCGATTGGTTCAGTGATAACTTAAACAATACATACATATTGTCGGGACAAGCAAATCTCTTTTAAGGTAATATTGTCTTGCTTGCCTTTTTTATGTAATCCATAGTCAAAAAAGTAACAGAACTAAAAAAAAAAAAAACAAAAAAACAAAAAAAATGAAAAAACGTTTTTTTCCCTACTTTGATCAGTGTTATAAAATCTATCACATAAACATTTTTTTTAAATGTTAAAATAAATCTTTTATGTTAGAATTCATACAAATTGATGGTCTTCCCCATCCTACTCATCAGGTTTAAAATATAACCATTATTTGCAAAAGATTTAAAATAGTATTTTCTTTTATGAAATGTTATTAGGTTTTTTTATTTGTTTCCACCGCCCAACTTTGTGCGAAAATATTCCCAATCTGAATGGTTGAGCAGCACAGGAATCTGAATGCTATCCATAATATCTGTTTTATTCTAGGAAGGTGGCTCTATGTATGTCTGGGGTCTCCTATATTTACCCCCCCCCCCCATCTCTAACACTCCATTTAATACATTTTCATCATTTTCATCTTACTAATCTGTTACCCTTATGACACACATTAGTCTACTCTCCATCTGTTCTATATAAGACCCTTCCTATTCCTCCAATATTATTTCCCACTCACTTCCATACCCATATCACACTAATGCCGCGTACACACAATCGGACATTGATCGGACATTCCGACAACAAAAACCATGTTTTTTTTCCGAAGGATGTTGGCTCAAACTTGTCTTGCATACACACGGTCACACAAAGTCGGTTGGAAATTCCGAACATCAAGAACGCGGTGACGTACAACACGTACGACGAGCCGAGAAAAATTAAGTTCAATAGCCAGTGCGGCTCTTCTGCTTGATTCCGAGCATGCGTGGCACTTTGTGCGTTGGAATTGTGTACACAGAATTGGAATTTGCGCAAACGGATTTTGTTGTCGGAAAATTTGAGAACCAGATCTCAAATTTTGTGCGACGGAAATTCCGATGGAAACTGTCCGATGGAGCCTACACACAGTTGAAATTTCCGACAACAAGCTCCGATCGCACATTTTACGTTGAAAAGTCCGACCGTGTGTACGGGGCATTACTATTACCAATAATATAAGGCTCGGTTCACACCTATGCATTTTTTTTTTTAAGTGCTTTTTGCAGAAACGCACTACAGTCCATTTAACATGGTTTGCTATGGGACACGTTCACATCTATGCTATTTTCAGCCGCTGCGTTTTTGGAAACGGTCAGGGACTTTTTTAACTGCAAAATTGTGCATTTTTGGTTCAATAGACTTCAATGGAGAAGCTGCAGATTTTGCTGCGATTCGCAGTTTTTAATCTGCAGAACATTGGCCAAAAAAAAAATTGAGAAAAAAAGCAAAAAGGAAACTGCATAAAAAAAAAAACCCATGATAAATGCATCAACAACGCGTGTGCAAAAACGTTAAATGCACCACAAAAAGCACTGCAGAAATGGATCAAAAGCAAACTACATAGGTGTGAACCAAGCCAAGTGCATAGTGCTCTCCCCATAACATAAATAAATAGTACAATGTGATCCCACCATGTTTCACCACCTGCCTGGCTTCATCAAGGAATGAGATGAACATAAATTAAATGTAATAAAAAAAGGAACTTTGTAAAAAAAAAAATCTATACATCTATCTAGAATATATATATATATATATATATATATATATATATATATATATATATATATACAGTGGGGACGGAAAGTATTCAGACCCCCTTAAATTTTTCACACCTGTCTATATAAGACCTTACAGTTCACAGTGCATGTCAGAGCAAATGAGAATCATGAGGTCAAAGGAACTGCCTGAAGAGCTCAGAGACAGAAATGTGGCAAGGCACAGATTTGGCCAAGATTACAAAAAAATTCTGCTGCACTTAAGGTTCCTAAGAGCACAGTGGCCTCCATAAACCTTAAATGGAAGATGTTTTGGATGACTAGAACCCTTCCTAAAGCTGGCCGTCCGGCCAAACTGAGCTATCGGGGGAGAAGAGCCTTGGTGAAAGAGGTAAAGAAGAGCGCAAAGATCACTGTGGCTGAGCTCCAGAGATGCAGTCGGGAGATGGGAGAAAGTTGTAGAAAGTCAACCATCACTGCAGCCCTCCACCAGTCGGGGCTTTATGGCAGAGTGACCCGACAAAAGTCTCTCCTCAGTGCAAGACACATGAAAGCCCGCATTGAGTTTGCTAAAAAAAACACCTGAAGGACTCAAAGATGGCGAGAAATAAGATTCTCTGGTCTGATGAGACCAAGATAGAACTTTTTGTCCTTAATTCTAAGCGGTGTGTGTAGAGAAAAACAGGCACTGCTCATCACCTGTCCAATACAGTCCCAACAGTGAAGCATAGTGGTGGCAGCATCATGCTGTGGGGGTGTTTTTCAGCTGCAGGGACAGGGCGACTGGTTGCAATCGAGGGAAAGATGAATGCGGCCAAGTACAGGGATATCCTGGACAAAAACTTTCTCCAGAGTGCTCTGGACCTCATACTGGGCCAAAGGTTTACCTTCCAACAAGACAATGACACAGCTAAAATAACGAAGGAGTGTCTTCACAACAACTCCGTGACTGTTCTTGAATGGCCCAGCCAGAGCCCTGACTTAAACCCAATTGAGCATCTCTGGAGAGACCTAAAAATGGCTGTCCACCAACGTTTACCATCCAACCAGACAGAACTGGTGAGGATCTGGAAGGAGGAATGGCAGAGGATCCCCAAATCCAGGTGTGAAAAACTTGTTGCATCTTTCCCCAAAAAGACTCATGGCTGTATTAGATCAAAAGGGTGCTTCTACTAAATACTGAGCAAAGGGTCTGAATATTTAGGACCATGTGATATTTCAGTTTTTCTTTTTGAATAAATCTGCAAAAATGTCAACAATTCTGTGTTTTTCTGTCAATATGGGGTGCTGTGTGTACATTAATGAGGAAAAAAATGAACTTAAATGATTTTAGCAAATGGCTGTGATATAACAAAGAGTGAAAAATTTAAGGGGGTCTGAATACTTTCCGTCCCCACTGTATATATATATATATATATATATATATATATATATATATATATTTTTTTTTTTTTTCCAAAGTTCCTTTTTTTATTACATTTATTTTGTATTCATTTTTTACATACATACACACACACACACACACACACACACACACACACGGTATGGAAAAGAATCACCCCCTTTAAAATAATCACATTTTGTTGCTTTGCAGCCCGAAATGAAGACAGACACCCTTTTTGTTTTATCCAGCTGTATTTACTCCAAGTTAAAATCCAAGAGAAAGATATAACACCAACATGTCAGGAAAAAAAAAAATCAAAAACAGAATCACCGAGTTGGAAAAAAGATCACCCCTTGTGACAGTATTTTGTTGAACCACCCTTTGCTTTAATTAAAGTCTTTAGTCTGTTTTGTCTCTACTAAATTTGCACATCTAGACTTTGCAATATTTGCCCACTCTTCTTTGCAGAACTGCTCAATTTCAGTTAAATTTGATTGTGACAGTTTGTGGACTACTGTCTTCAAGTCATTCCACAGATTTTCAATGGGGTTTAAGTCTGGGCTCTCACTAGGCCATGCAAAGACATTCACCCTTTTCTCCTTCAACCACTGTGTGCTCATTTTTGCTGTGTGCTTTGGGTCATTGTCATGTTGGAAAGTAAACCTTCTTCCCATTGACAACTTTCTGGCAGAAAGCAGCAGATTTTCCTCAAGAATTTGACGGTATTTTGCTCCATCCATTTTTCCTTCTATCCTGACAAGTGCCCCAGTCCCTGCTGCAGAGAAACACCCCCATAACAGGATATTACCACCTCCATGCTTTACTGTAGGAATGGTGTTATTTGGATGGTGAGTTGTATTGGATTTCCGCCAGACATGTGGTTTGGTGTTGAGGCTAAATCATTCAATGTTAGTCTCATCTGACCAAAACACCTTTTTCCATATGGCCTCGGAATCTTCAAGGTGCGTTTTGGCAAAGCTCAGTGGTGACTGAATGTGGCCTTTCTTGAGGAGTGGCTTTTTTCTTGCAACCCTCCCATACAAGACACATTTGTGGAGAATTTTGGATATTGTTGTCACATGCACACAATGACCACTCTTTGTCATAAATTCCTGCAACTGTTTCAGAGTTGCTGTAGGCCTCTTGGTAGCCTCTCTGACCAGTTTCCTCCTGGCTCTTTTCTCCAGTTTGGAGCAACGTCCTGATCCAGGGAGGGTCTGTGTTGTACCAAATACCTTCCACTTCTTAATAATAGACTGCTCTGTGCTTCTAGGCATTGATAAAGCCTTTAAAAAAAAGTGTATCCATCTCCTGACTTGTGCATGTCCACAACTTTATCCTAGAGATCCCGGTGACAGTGCCTTGCCACTCATAGTTGATTGTTTGCTTCAGTTGCACTATCAGGGACTGAAATGCTCCAGGAAAGCTCTTTTCATGCTGAGCTAATCAAAATGACCACAGCTTCAACTGATCACAGTTGAAAGTCAGATGGCTTTGTGTGCTATTGAGAAGATGATTAGATACACCTGATTGAGTTTACAAGTCATTTTAGGGGGGGAATCCTTTTTCAAACTCCGTGATTCGGTTTTTCATTTTTTATTTTTATTTTTCCGATATGTTCAGGGGCGGCCCGTCCATTAAGAGCACACCCTCCCTTCCAAGTGTCCGGCCCTTTTCCGAACGCTGGATGCATGAATTCCAATGAGGGTGGGTGTTGTTTTTTAAGCACAGAGGCTAGAGCTAAAAGGCTTAAAAATAGGGTGGGCTCAGGGTGCAGAGAATGCGAACTGAGCCCATCCAGGTGTGTTTAATAGCAAATGAATATTCGCTATTGTAACACTGATCCTCCTCCCGGCCAATCATGAAGTGGGTCTTGAGACCTGTCACCCGATTGGCTGAAAGTACAGGCGATCCTATTGGATGCCTAGGAGGAGGGGAAGATAACCATAAATTTAAAGCTGAGTTCCACCCAAAAGTGGAACTTCTGCTTATACGTTTCCTCCCCCCCTCTAGTGCCACATTTGGCACCTTTCAGGGGGGAGGTCCAATACCTATAATTTAATAGTTAGTTATTATTAGTTAGTTATTATTTTGAATTTTACTGATTTTCTTTCTTTTTTTCAGATTTTTGAGTTTTTGAATTTCTGAATTTCCGAAAATTCTGAAGTTATAAATTTAGAAATTAGGAATTCGAAAATTCAGAAATTTGGAATTCGAAAATTCGAAATTTGGAAATTCTGAATTTTCACATTTCCGAATTCTCGAATTTCCGAATTTTCACATTTTCGAATTTTTAAAAAATTCGAAATTTCGGAATGTCGGAAATTTGGAGTTTTGGAAATTAGAAATTTCGAAAATTCGTTATGTGCACAAACAGCCAAATTTGAAAGGGAATTCCAATACCTAGAATTTAATAGTTATTATTAGTTAGTTATTATTTGTAATACTACTGATTTTCTTTCTTTTTTTTCAGATTTTCGGATTTTCAAATTTCCGAATTTTCAAATTTTCAAATTTCCGAATTACGAATTTTCGAATTTTCAAAAAAAGCAAAAAGAAACGAAAATAAACACATTTTTTGTCAGTGCACACGTCTATTAGACAATATCAGTTGAAGCAATGTGACATCCTAATTTACTGGAAGAGTATCATGAGATATTTATATTGAAAAAGTAATTGCAATACGTAATTAGGAGGACCTGCCGTTCATACACTTATAGGTGATAATAACGAAGTCACAAGCAGCGATGTTCTCGCTGTCAATACTATGGGGGTCATTTACTATAACTCCAAGAAGTACTGGGCACTATGGCAAATAATAGAGCCCATTTTAGCCAAATGGAAACAAAACCGGCGAATTTGCGCATGAAAATTAGCGATACAAGCGGAGAATAAACGTTTGTAAATTCTAAATTGCCGCTAATTAGCGCTTCTGCGTATATACAAATGCCAATTCTTATAAAGTTGTTATATAGCACTGTACTGTAGCCATGATCCATGTATGTGAAAGAAACATTTTTTATCAGAGATGTGCTCTAGTTCCCGTGCATCTATTAATTTATATTGCAATTAGTATTCCTAGTTTTTTTTTTCCTTCTTTTGCTAAGAAATGCAGTTCTGAATGATTATTACATAGTAATGTCTGCTATTCTGTAAAGTTACATGTATTAATCATTTAGGTTACCTATTTGTTGTATGTTGTTTTTTTCATGTTTTTGATTTATTATTTATTAATTTAGTTGACTATAAAGCAGTAATTATTTATGTTCATTCTTTGATAATACTACACTATTATGCAGGTCTTGTACTTAGCACAAGTGAATTAAAATAAACAAATAAATGTAAACTGCCCTTTAGCTAGTGTGTGGTGTTTGGAATGTCACATCATAATATAATTGAATACTTACATACCATTGCATGCATTTAAAGAGTTAATACAATAAAAACTTTCACATTAAACTGCATTGGCTACTTGGCAATCACCTATTTTCAGTAAATATATATACACGTATATTTGTGTTGCTTTGGCTAATTGGCATTCTCCTTTTCCCACCAATGCAATCTTTTAGGATTTTTCTGTGGGATTTGAACCCATGAATCTTTCAATACCTGAATGTTTGAACGGGTAGAGGTGCTAACTGCTAGCCTAATGGGCTGAGCACAAATATACATACAAAATACTTTTACTAGTGTTTGATGTGTTATATACTATACAATATAGTTTATCAAATGTAAACTGCTTGTTAGCTAGTGTGTGGTGTTTGGAGATTCACACCATAATATTAGTGAATACTTACATACCATTGCAAGCATTTGAAGAGTTAATACAATAATATCAACTACATTAAATTGTATTGGCTACTTGGCATTCACTGTATGCTGCTTTGGCTAATAGTAATTCTCCTTTTCTCCACCAACAGTAATCTTTTAGGATTCTTCTGTGGGATTTGAACCCATGAGTCTTTCAATACCTGAATTTTTGAAGGTAGAGGTGCTAACTGCTAGCCTATTGGGCTGAGCACAATTATATATACAAAATACTTTTACTAGTGTTTGATGGTTTATATACCATACAATCAAGTTTATCAAATGTAAACTGCTTGTTAGCTAGTGTATGGTGTTTTGGAGATTCACACCATAATATTAGTGAAGACTTATTTATTTTTATTTAAGGTACTTCTATAGTGCCATCAATTTACGCAGTGCTTTACATATACATTATACACTAATATGGGCCCCTACCCTCAAGGAGCTTACAATCTAAGGTCCCTAACTCACATTCATATACTAGGGCCAATTTAGACAGAAGCCAATTAACCTACCAGCATGTCTTTGGAGTGTGGGATGAAACCGGAGTATCTGGAGGAAACCCACGCAGGCACAGGGAGAACATGCAAACTCCAGGCAGGTAGTCTTGTGGTGTGGTTGGGAATACGAACCAGCGACCCTTTTTACTGCTAGGTAGGGATGAGCAGACCCCCCCGTTCGGTTCGCACCAGAACATGTGAACAGGAAAAAAGTTTGTTCGAGCACGCGAACACCGTTAAAGTCTATGGGGGTCATTTACTATAGCGCCAGGAAGTACTGGGCACTATGGCAAATAATAGCTCCCATTTTAGCCAAATAAAATTTCAACAGGCGAATGTGCGAATGAAAAACTAGCGCTATTAGTGAGAAACACATGTTAGTAAATCCTAAGCTGGCGCTAATTAGCGCTTCCGCGTATATGCAAATGCCAATTCCTACCAAGTTGTTATATAGTACTGCACTGTAATCATGATCCATGTATGTGAAAGAAACATTTTTATGTGAGATGTGCTCTACCTCGTGTGCATCTATTGATGTATGTTGCAATTAGTATTCCTAGTTATTTCCTTCTTTTGCTAACTAATGCAGTTATGAATGATTATTACATAGTAATGTCTGCTATTCTGTAAAGTTACATGTATTAAACATTTAGGTTACCTATTTGTTGTATGTTGTTTTTTATTTTTTAATTTAGGTGACTATAAAGCGGTAATTATTTATATTCATTCTTTAATCATACTACACTATTATGCAGGTCTCATACTTAGCACAATGGCTTAGTAGTCTGCTCAGATGTCTCCACAGCACTCATGGTACAAGTTCAAATACCAGCCAACCTACCATCCCCCAGCTGTGTTTATTTTTTCAGTGCACAAGCGAATTAAAATGAACAAACAAAAAAATTTAATCTGCCCATTAGTTAGTGTGTGGTGTTTGAAATTTCACACCATAATAGTATTGAATACTTACATATCATTGCATGCATTTGAAGAGTTAATATAATAGAATCAGCCAAATTTAAAGTGCATTGGCTAATTGGCATTCACCTATTTTCAGCATATGCTGCTTTGGCTAATTGGCTAATAGTTATTTGCTTTTTTTTCACCAATTCAATCTTTTAGTATTTCTCTGTGGGATTTGAACCCATGAGTTCTTCAAGGTAGAAGTGCTGACCGCTAGCCTATTGGGTGTAGCTCAGTCATACATAGAAAATACATTCACTAGTGTTTGATGTTTCTTCTCCCTGAGCTGTCTCTCCTGCTGCCACCATCTTCTCCCGCTGATGTGTTCTTCAGCGCAGCCAGTTACCCACAAATAAAAAAAAAGCCGCTCTTCTTGTGGCGGTCTTCTGTGGCCATCCGATAATGTCACCCAGAGAGTCCGCTCCATGGCTATGTAAGAGACGCCACACAGCGGGTGACAACACAGCGGAGGAAGACCACCATGGAAGAAGAGCAGCTTTTATTTATTAGCGGGTAACCAGCGGTGCAGAAGAACACAGCAGATGGCGGCGGCAGGAGAGACGGCTCTGGGAGAATACAGCTCGGGGAGAAGATGGAGGAGGGAGAGACAGCGTCTGGAGAAGATGGCTCAGGGAAGAAGACAGCTCAGAACTATTCTACAATAAAGGACTTGTCAAAAACCGGCTATTAATTTTTTTGCATTTCACTGCTTTTTTTGGTGAATGGGTAGGGGTATAATGTACCCCATACCTATTCACATAGGGGGCAGGATCTGGGAGCCCCCTTGTTAAAGGGGGCTTCCAGATTCTGATAAACCCCCTGCCTGCAGACCGACAACCACTGACCAGTGTTGTCGGGAAGAGGCCCTTGTCCCCATCAACAAGGGGAAAAGGTGCTTTGGAGCATGTGACCTGGTAAGGTTCAGAAGGGGAGGGTGCTCACTCGTCCCCCCCTATCCTGACCTCCAAGCTGCATGCTCGGATAAGGGTCTGGTATGGATTTTGGGGGCCCCACATCAAATTTATTTTACATTTTGGTGTGGGGTTCCCCTTAAAGTCCATACGGAAGGGCCTGGTATGTACTGGGGGGACCCTACGACGTTTTTTTCCTTGAATTTTGGAATTCCATACCATATTATTGAATAAGTACATACCATTGCATGCATTTGAAGAGTTAAAATATGGAATAAAGCAAGCTGATGTGCTTTGGCTAATTATGCTTCTGAGTACAATGCATACTTCCAGGAGGTGATGCTGTCAGTGGGATTTGAATTCATGGCTTGAACTTTTGGGGGCAGCAGGGTATACCGCTATGCTACAGAGCTGAGCACTTACCTACAGAGAAAATACATTTACTAATGTTTGATTCAATACAATAATGTTTTGCATTTCAGGCATTAATATTATAGTAACAACCATGCTCGTGCCGATGTGGCATTGGCTGATAGGCATTTGCCTCTTTTCAGCATATGCTGCTGAGTACAATGCAAGCTTCCAGTAGGTGATACCATCTGTGTGATTTTCAGCCATTTGAGCACAATTATATTGAGAACATATGTTTACTAGTGTTTGATGGTGGGACTACTTTATATTCTAGGTATAAAATAGTACTCAGCACAGTGACTTAGGCACCTTTCACACTTGTGCGACCTGAAAGTTGCGAGATTTTATTGCGACTTTAAGCAATGCCTGTGTAATCTTGAGGTCTATGAACGCAGGAGTCGCAGGGAAAGACACGCAACTTTCCCATGATTTTGCATCAGCAATTTTGCCGCAATTCCAGGGAATGCCTGTGTAAACTTGAGGTCTATGGACCTCAACTCGCATCAAAGTCAGACCAAAGTAGTACAGGGACTACGTTGAAGTCAGCGTTACTTGAAGTCGCAAAGATATGAATGGTACACATTGAAAATCATGGGGTATGACTTGTCATACGACTCTGATGTCCAAAGTCGCACAAGTGTGACGCACACTTTCCTGCACAGATGTCTAGTGAAATCACATAGGTCCCAACTGTTCTCCTTTAAGAAGGTGTCCTATGCCTACCTACTTTTGCTAATAGGTGTCCCTTATACCCATCTCAAAAAGTTGGGAGGTAAGAAATCGCCCCCTGAAGTCGCCAAAAGTAGTGCAGGAACTACTTTTGGGAATCGTTGTGGCGTCGCACCAATTCGGACAGTTCCATTGCCATCAATAGGTGCCGATTTGGCCTACAATGAACATGGGTGAAGTTGCATAGATATTAGAGCTGCACGGTTCTAGCCAAAATGAGAATCACAATTTTTTTGCTTAGAATAAAAAGATCACGATTCTCGCGACGTAAAATCTTTCACATTATCCCACAAAAAATTGGGCTAACTTTTCTTTTTTTTTTTTTAATTCATTAAAGTACTTTTTTCCAAAAAAAATTGCATTTGAAAGGCGCAAATACAGTGTGACATAAAATATTGTAACAACCACCATTTTATTCTCTAGGGTCTCTACTAAAAAAAATATATATAATGTTGGGGGGGTTTAAGTAATTTTCTAGCAAAAAAAAAAAATGATTTTAACCTGAAACCAACAAATGTCAGAAAAATGTTTAGTGTTTAAGTAGTTAAACTTTCCTCACTTACACAGAATTCTATTTAATTGACAAATTGTTACAAGGTTTCTAGTTAAGTTCACTGATAAAGAATGTTCTAATTCTTGGCAGACTTCCTGTTTTTTTAACTGTGGCTTCAGAAGAGCAGAGAGAGTTCTTTGCATAGCAAGAATCATGAAACTCTTTTTTCAAGATCGTAAAGGGGAAAAAAATCACGATGACGATTAATTGTGCAGCTCTAATAAATATGCATGGAAATCAAGGGGGACAACTTTTCATGTGACTCTGAGGTCCAAAGCTCCATGAAAAGTCACCCAAGTGTGAAAGTAACCTAATGCGATTAATTGATAACACCTTTGAATAAGGCCACATTTGCACTTTTGCGACCTTAAAATTGCACAGCTTTGTCATGACTTGAAGCAATGTCTGTGTAATCTTGTGGTGTATGGACCTCAAATTGCATCAAAGTCAAACCAAGGTAGTGCAGGGACGAATTTGCTACACCTTCAGGATGCACAAGTGACAATAGGGCCAAATTCAAAGGTGTTATCCTTGAATCTCATTCACACTGCTGCGACCTGAAAGTCACACTATTTTGCTGCCACTTTGCCGCTGCAACTTGGCCCCAACTTCTGGGAATGCCTGTGTAATATTGTACCCGATATACCTCAAGTCACACCAAAGTGGTACAGGTACTACTTTGAAGTTGGTGCGACTTAAAGTAGCCCAGATATGAATGGTTGTTATTGAGAATCATGGGGTACAACTTGTCATGCAACTTAGAGATCCAAATTTGCTGGAAAATTCGCCCAGCTGTGAAACAAGTCATATATATTTTAATAAAAGGAGCTCTCATTTATACCTGTATAGTCCTTACTGATTTACATCAGCAGAACAAATGCAGGAAGTGATGTGTGCACATGGGACGGAAGCAAATGTGTGGTGATGCCAAACAAATCAATGAACCCCACCCACACCAAATCTAACTATGACATCCACCCCCGCATTGATTAAGTACAAATCCTACACTTACCCGGCCAATGAGCAGCACCTCCTCTCTGCTAAAGAGACCTCACCATGTCCACCTAGATGGAGATCCTGACCAGCACAGGAACTTCCGGGTGCATACAATGACTAATTTCCGGGTCAGAAGGTGAAACCACGCTTTTGATTGCAGCTGCGAATATTTGATCTCAACCATGATTAGTATTTTTTATTTTCAGATATGCAAATCTGTATTTCTACATATATTTGAAGGTGAACTTAAGGGAGTTTGATAAGAGATGGTGTCCCTGCAGGTGAATTACAAAGGCAAAAGGCCCAGTTTGAGCCCTGGTTCACACTGACAGCAGGAGGAAAGCGTTCAGCTGAACTCCCACAATTTAATTCCTGCATGTCAGTCCCGACTGTGGGGGCAACATCAGAGACATCGGTGCAGGTTTCTGCACCAATATCAATACAAATCGTACCAATTAGAACAGTGCAATTGCCACCGATTTGACATGTCAAATCACACCAATGTGAACCAGAGCTGACACATTCAAACACTGCCTATCCACCAGCTGAATTCATTACCTGCAACTCTCCACAGCTGTTAATGATAAAGGTGGAATCTTTATATATAACTTGCAGTTGTGCAGAAGCCTAGGTTTACATTGGAGCGATTGGTCATGCAATTCGAGAGATCAAATCGCATGACTATTGGCAATGGCACTGTTCCAATCGATGCAACATTTTTTTTGTGGCACCGCACCAATTTGCTAAAGTAGTTCCTGCACTACTTTTGCTGATTTCAGGTGCGACTTCAATAGACATTTGTGTATGAAGCCACCTGAAATCACGCTGACCTTGCTACTTTGAAATCGTGCTACTTCAAGTGAAGTAGCGCAATTTCAAAGTAGCATGTGAACCAGGGCAAAGAGATTAGTTTTTTGGTGCACAAATACATATTGAAATAAAATCTAAGATATTGCACTTTCCCAAAACCATCACCCACAAAAACTAAAGAGAAAGAAAAGTAGAAGGAGAAAAAAAAAAAAACCAAAACACACACACACACACACACACACACACACACACACACACACACACCTCAATGTACTTTTATTTTACCAGCAGAAAAAAAAATTTTTACATTTACTAGCTTCAAAAAAATTTGGACAGGATATATGGTACTACATTTAGCAACGGAATTTTAAGAGCCCTGCTCATAGGAGCTTACAATCTAAAATTAGACAAAACCTTAGAGTGGACACAGCTTTAATTTCAGTGTATAACGGGCAACACATTACTATCTGCAATATTATAGAAACATACTTAACAGTCATTCTTACAAAGCATTCCAACATAATATTGCAAAAGACTTATTCAAAACACCCACCACCAGCCCACAATCCACACATACATACATTGGTGACCATGTTCTGCTGGAAGCTGCATTTCGGTGTACACGATTAAACAAGATCAAAAATAGTAGGTCAGCAGATGCTTCCAAACGATGTTTGCATGATCAGACAGGAACAATACACACACAACATTGACAGCATGGCCACATAAACCCACTTTTGATTGAAAAAATGCACAAGAACTTCATCAAATCTCCCAATATCATTCCTTCTCCCTCACAACAAAAAACCTGACCTTCTCAGGCCAAACAAACCCCCTACTGCAGGCCTTTATATAAGAGAGGTTGTATTGTTAGCACACTGACACACCCAATAGAAGTACACGCCCACCAGTATCTTTCAATCTGTCTCTTCATGTATGTCTAAAGTGTTTGCACCTGATGAGCAGGAACACATAATAGTGTTCGCAACTGTGTTAGCCTTGGCTATGTGCATCAAATCTCCAACTACAGGCCAAAGATCAAAGTCCATTTGCATCCACATAAACAAAGCAACAGTTTTCTAAGCATATGTACCTGTGCAGTGTAAACCCTATAATTTGAAATGTCCAAGTCCCTGGGCATGATTAGTGCTAATAAACATTAACATCAGTCCCTGGCTGCAATGAGCTTCCAATATAAAGTCCAAAATTAACTTTCTTACATTAGAACCTATTTCGACAGGAGACAAATAAAATGCCAGCATGTCTTTGGATTGTGGTGAGAAACCCACACAGGGATAACATATAAACTTCAACACAAGCATTAGCATGTTGGGGAATTGAACCAACATCCCAGGTGCTGCTAGACAGAACTGCTACCCACTTAGCCACCAGGCAGCCCCAAGCATGTTCTCTGCATCTCTGTGGTGTGAACCAGCCCTAAGTCCATAGCCATGCTCAGTGTCACAAGCAATATACAGTATAGTGGCGTAAGTATTGGGATGCCTGCCTTTAAACACACATGAACTGTAATGGCATCCCAGTATTAGTATTGGGTTCAAAACTCATTTGGCACACCCTTTGCAGCTATAACAGCTTCAACTCTTCTTGTCCACGAGGTTTAGGAGTGTGTCTATGGGAATATTTGACCATTCTTCCAAGTGCATTTGTGAGGTCAGGCACTGATGTTGGATGAGAAGGCCTGACCTACAGTCTCCTCTCTAATTCATCCCCAAGGTGTTCTGTTGTGTTGAGGTCAGGACTCTGTGCAGGCCAGTCAAGTTCCTCCACCCCAAAATCACTCATCCATCTCTTTATGGACCTTGCTTTGTGCACTGGTCCAAATGATTTGGTGGAGGGGGATTATGGTGTGGGGTTGTTTTTCAGGGGTTGGGCTTGGCCTCTTAGTTTCAGATAAGGGAACTCTTAAGGCGTCAGCATACCAAGACATTTTGGACAATTTCATGCTCCCAACTTTGTGGGAACAGTTTGGGGAAAGCCCCTTCCTGTTCCAACATGACTGCACACCAGTGCACAAAGCAAGGTCCATAAAGACATGGATGAGCAAGTTTGGGGTGGAGAAACTTGACTGGCCTGCACAGAGTCCTGGCCTCAACCCGATAGAACACCCTTTGGCTGAATTAGAGTAGAGACTGCGAGCCAGGCCTTCTCATCCAACATCAGTGCCTGGCCTCACAAATGCACTTCTGGAAGAATGATCAAACATTCCCATAGGCAGACTAAATCTTGTGGACAGCCTTCCCAGAAGCTGTTCTAGCTGCAAAGGGTGGGCCAAATCAAATTTTAACCCTACGGACTAAGACTGGGCTGCCATTAAAGTTCATGTGTGTGTAAAGGCAGGCGTCCCAATACTTTTGGCTATATAGTGTATCTGGAAAAGACTTACAATGGTGGTGGAACCCTCCTACACATAACTACTACATTTAGACATAGTTATAGGACCTGGGAGATGAGACAACTTCTCTACATGAAGTAACATGGTTGGGATTTAAACCCAGACCCTCAGAGATACTAAGCAGAAGTTCTAACCTCTAAGCCACAGAGCTGCCACGTGTGAGACCCTCCTACACATAACTACACATAAATACACATAAAAACACACAAATACTGCATTTCTATGGACATACAGGTGATGGAATTACATTACTCCAGAGTTATTCTTCTTGATTTATTCTGTGATATTTGGTGTTTTTTTGTGGGTGAGAGTAGAATATTACCCTCAAATTTTTGGGAGTTACATTTTGATTTCTGATGTTGGTACATATCACATTTTTTGGGCTCAAATTATGAATATTTGGAAATAATAAAAAGCACAAAAAATTGTGATTCATTTTAAATTTTCATCAGCAATGGTATTGTTTGTGGATTGTAAAGACACCTGTGTGAGTTTGGGGTAAAGATTGCTGTGAGATGAAGAGTAACAAGTGAAAGTGACAGAGAAAAATATATTTTACCAAAACATCAAAACATTCCACATTGTAACATTCTTAAAATCAAAATATTTTAAGTAGAAGCAACAATGTTGCAAAGGAAAATTTATTTCACAGAAAGATACATTTCATCGCAACATTAAAAGGTTTTTTTGTGAAAGTTAGAATTGTTCCATTAGAATCAGTGACTGAAACTTCATTTGGACTAAATTAGAGCAGATTTTAACTCCCAAAAAATACTTTCTAATTAGCTCTCATTTTGGTATTTACTATACCTCCAGGTAAAAAAGACACTTGAGTTAAAATGAGAGTTATTTTCAGGTCTGAGCATGCTCAGTTGTTTTGGCACCTAGTTGTCCAAAATGGGGAATTTTTCACTTTTCAGACTTCTAAAGATATTTCAGTGTAGAAATCACTTTTTCACACAGTTTAAAAGCAGATAATCTTTAAATAATATACCGCATATTTCAGTACCATTTAGGCAATTATATCATGTTCTAAACATTATTTCCATGTGCAATTCTCTAGGTTTTAGCAGAGTAAGGGTTTGGGCTCTATTTAGTTTCAGGGAGCTATAGTAAATTCGATTTTGGGAGTATTTTCTCACCAGCGCTATAGCGAATACCGTTTTAGCGCGAATTAGCGCTAATTCGTGGCAATTTGCGCGAATTAGCGCCATAGCGCTATAGTAAATGACCCCCTATATATATGTATATCACTCACAGCGCAGAGCTTATCACACTGGGGAGTGGATCAGCGTCTTGGGTCAGAAGATGTTTTCAGTTGGACAGCCTGTGCATTGGCATACAGTTTCACAAATACAGAGAAAAAAGTTGGCGCTTGCACCAGCCTCAGTGTGGAACCACCAAACTGATAAATACCTGAAACATAGGGGGAACTTTAAAAAGAATGATTTAAAATAAGTGACTATGATAAGTCCATATAGTCCATAATGTAGCACCTTGAAGGCAGCCCAGTGAAGATGAGAAGCAACTCTTGGAATAGCTGGGGGAGAAAGCACAAAAGGCGCCACTCTAAGTGCGGTATAGCAAAGGGTTTTAACGAGCAAAATGTGCATACATACTCACATGAGTAGATTTAAAACAGGCATGTCAAATGTGGGTAGACAAAAATGTCCAGGAAGGAAGTCCATCCGTGGCTGTTGTCTGGTGAAGCGGAGCGGGTTACGCCGGTGGTGACCGACGCTTCCTGGACCCTCTACCACGCAGGGAGCCGGGGGATGACGAGGCCGTTAGGCCTGAAGAAGGAGCGCATGCTCCACAAACACGTCGCCTATTGGTCCACCGCTTAACCTGGAAGCATCGTCATCCCCCGACTCCCTGCGTGGTCGAGGTCCAGGAAGTGTCGGTGACCACCGGCACAACCCACTCCGCTTTACCAGACAACAGCCACGGATGGACTTCCTTCCCGGACGTTTTTGTCTACCCACATTTGACATGCCTGTTTTAAATCTACTCTTGTGAGTATGTATGCACATTTTGCTCATTAAAACCCTTTGCTATACTGCACTTAGAGTGGCGCCTTTTGTGCTTTCTCCCCCATACAGTCCCACAAGTATACCCTTCCATCTGGTCTAGGTATATTGGTGCGCTAAGTCAGCGTATATGCGTCTAATGGCTGTAGGACTGGTGGGTATAGCATGGGTGGTATAAAATAGTGATAAAATACTAAAGCGCTGAAGTGGATAAAGTGAATAAAATTACGTGAAAAGGTTATTAAAAGATATCCAAATAATATAGCTGCAATTAATTTTGTGAATGACAAATAAATAATTGAGTGTAAGTGGATAATTGCGCTGATATTAACCTCTTAATATTGCACCTTGGTGTTCTTACTCAATATGTGATTAAACATAAATAAATACAATTTTTGTGAATAATACAATCCTCCTGGTGATTAACACCCACTCAATGTGTGAGTAAACACAAATAAAACACCCATAAGTTATGTACCACAATAATCCTAAATAGAAAATGCCAAAATGGAATTTAAAAAATTGAATAAATGAAGTGGGTGCACCAAAAAATGTTACTATAAGCCCTCATGCGACAAAGGCTGTTAAAATAACGTTATGAAAACGCCAGTATCTTTGCAGTGATTTTTTTTAACTTTTTTCAGCTTTTTTCAGCGTTTTTGCAATAGCGTTTTTGAGCGTTTTTGAGCGTTTTTCCGCATTAGCGTTTTTTAGCGGTTTTTTTTTTTTCAAATTTTTTTTTTTTTTTTTTTCAATGGATCAAAAACGCTAAAAAACGTTGGTGAATGACGTTTTTGAGCGTTTTTGAGCGTTAGAGCGTTTTTACAGCTGAAAAACGTCTCTCAGAACCCACTGGTCCTGGGTTTTTTTTACAGCTTAAAAACGCCTATGCCACTTGCAGCTCAAAAACGCCTAGGTGGGCATGAAGCCATAGACTAACATAGACAGGCCTTTTTAAGCTGCAAAAAAAGCTCAAAAAAGCAGCTGTAAAAACGTTCGTGTGCATGAGGACTAAAGTTTAAATAATGAGTGAACCAAAACGTAATATAAATGGTAGAAAATTCAGTGCCGAGTATACTGTGAAATAAATAGCAACAGGTTCAACATCGATTTCACCATTCAGCCGCCAATGATGTTTGGTAGGATTTTTCAGTTTTCAGCTCATTTCCATGACATGTAAAATAAACACAGAAAGCAGATCTATTGCGCAGAGATCAAAGCAGAAAAATGTTAAATGCTAGGATATTAATCTCACTCACTCACATCCCCATTCGCAAGATCGCATATAAAATATAATGATCAGCTGCATTCAGCTATGCGCTGGAGGCTCCTCATCCACCGCCAGTGCTCACACACAGACACTGCTGGAAATGTCACAGGCTCCTCCTCCCGACGCGTTGCGTCACAGACATGTGACTTTTTCAAGGGACGACGTTTGGTGCGACGTTGCACCAAAACAACATTGACTTCCTTTTTTCCCCACAAATAGAGCTTTCTTTTGGTGGTATTTGATCGCCTCTGCGGTTTTTATTTTTTGCGCTATAAACAAAAAAGGAGAGACAATTTTGAAAAAAAAAAAAAAAATTTGTACTTTTTGCTGTAATAAATATGCCCATTTTTTTTTTTTTAAAAAGCACATTTTTTCTCAGTTTAGGCCAATATATATTCTTCTACATATTTTTGGTAAAAAAAAAATCGCAATAAGCATATTTTGATTGGTTTGTGCAAAAGTTATAGTGTCTACAAAATAGGGGATAGATTTATAGCATTTTTATTATTATTATTTTTTTTTAGTAGTAATGGCGGCGATCTGCGATTTTTATCATGATTGCGACATTATGGCGGACACATCAGACAATTTTGACAAATTTTTGGGACCATTGGCATTTATACAGCGATCAGTGCTATAAAAATGCATTGATTACTGTAAAAATATCATTGGCAGTGAAGGGGTTAACACTAGGCAGCGATCAAGGGGTTAAATGTGTTCCCTGGGAGGTGATTCTAACTGTAGGGGGAGGGGACTGACTAGAGGAAGTGACAGATCGTTGTTCCTAGCTAATAGGAACACACGATCTCTCATTCCTCTCAGCACAAAACACGGATTTGTGTGTTTACACACACACACACACTTCCGTGTTCTGTCCCTTGTGCTTGCGATTGCTCGTGGTGGGCGGTCATCGCGACCGCCGACCACAAGCATCGGGAACCCCCGGTGGCACACGCGCGCGCCTGCTATCCCACGAGCCTACATACAGCTACGACGGTTCGCAGGATCGTGCCGTCATTATACGGCGGGTCGGCAAGCGGATAACATGCCTTGATGACTATTGCAGCTTGATGGATCGAGAGCTTTTGTTAAGCAGTAATGTTTCCGTGTCTTACCGCTCCACTATGTTCAGGTAGAACATCTCTACAGCAGACTTCAGAGGCTCTGCATTGCACCTGGAACCTTTGTTAAAATTTCCCGCATGAAATCCAGTTGGCCATAATGAGAGGCGATGTGGAGAGCCGTGAGTCCAGTCTGAAGAGGAGGAAAGATGTGGTAATGTTGGCATATGGTACAATTTTGTTAAAAAAAAAAGTAATCGGACCATAGCTGTTATCAATGCCATTGCAAAAGTCATAAATACCAAGCCGTATACAGTGATCCTACACTAATCTCATAGTAATTATTACAGGATGGGGCGGAATGGAGGGGGGGGGGAATACATGATGCCCCCTCTCTCACCACAATGCAGTACTTATTGAATGAGTCCAGCAATGTTATTATCTATTTTATTATGAGGGTAATTATTTTAATTTCATTAATTTATTTTATTGAGTTTTATTGTACTCTGTGTTACATAATACTGACCTCTGAACTCTGTGTGGCTTACTACTGACCTCTGCACTCTGTGTGGCTTACTACTGACCTCTGCACTCTGCATTACTTAATACTGTTGTCTACACTCTGAGTTACATTCCACGGACCCCTCAACTCGTTACTACTGACCCCTGCACTCTGTGTAACTTATTACTGAGCACTGCACTCAGCATTACTTACTGATATCTGCATTACATTCTACTGACCCCTGCACTCTGTGTAACTTAGTACTGAGCACTGCACTCTGTGTAACTTAGTACTGAGCACTGCACTCAGTATTACTTACTAATGATATATGCATTACATTCTACTGACCCCTGCACTCTGTGTAACTTAGTACTGAACACTGCACTCAGCAATATTTACTAATGATATCTGCATTACATTCTACTGACCCATGCACTCACGTGGAACTTCCACTGATCGGATTCCTCCCCCCCTCCGGTGTCACATTTGGCACCTTTCAGGGGGGAGCAGATAACTGTATAATCCAGGTATTTGTTCCCACTTCCGGGCATAGATCGCCGCAGGCTCCGCAGTGATCTACGCCATGTCCGGCCCCTCCTCCGAACCCCTTCCGCTGTCTTCTGGGAGACACACAGGTCCCAGAAGACAGCAGAGACCAGTAAGGATGCGCAGTGCAACTCGCGCATGCGCAAGGCTTTACTTCCTCATTCCCTTACCGAAGATGGCGGCGCCTCCACCCGAGACCTTAGGGACAGATCGGCTTCAGGTGAGGACATCACAGGCTCCCTGGACAGGTGAGTGTCCTTATTTTAAAAGCTGCTGACTTAAAAAAAGAAAAAAGTCAGCGGAACTCCGCTTTAACATATTACTGACCTATGATCTCTGTGTTACATACTACCCTTTCTAAGTCGTGGCAACCTTAAGTCACATAGATGGAAACGGGTGCCATTGAAATCAATAGGCTGTGACTTGTCATGCGACTTTATGTGTCCAAAATCGCACGACAAGTCGCACTGGTGGAAACGGAGCCTAAGCCAAACACAAGATAACAATCTGAAGATAGACAAGATTTTAAGTACAGGGTTTGTATATATGAAAAAAAAAGTCTGTATAAACACCAAGTGACTGAAAAAAAAAAGTTTAATTGCCCAGCATCCTCCAAACACTGAAAAATCAGCCCTATAAAGCTGCTTATGTTTTGCCTTCCATGGTTTCCTACCCCCTTCAACATGCTAATGACAGGCAGTGGTCTGGCTTTTGTGAGCAAATATAAAAATACCTTGATGGGTGGGTGCCAGTCTGGAGGTTTGGGCGTTCATAGGCAGGCAACATTTGGATGTTAACCACTCTAAGTAATGGCCACATGTGATGCTGAGCCTCCATGGTTGAAAGAATTGAAATCCAATGAATTAAGGGGACAGGCCAGGGACAGTCAGGCTGGGGAGGAAAGCGCTATATGATGCTAGATGTCCTCCAACCAGGAAATGAGGTTCCATCTGACTTGCACACTGTGAGAAGCTCAAAGCTCAGAGTGTGCAGTGCCCATTTCAGTACAGAAGAGGAAACTGTACAACTGTACAAGAATGAAGGGAAAGCTCGAGATCAGATTTAAATCAAATATAGATCCACTCATGCTAGGACTTTACTTTGGTGCTGGTGATACGGAAGGAGACACAGACCTTTAATGCTTCTAGAACATTGATGTGTCCATTCTTGGCAGCCAGGTGGATAGCAGACATCCCCTCCTGCCACAAAGGAAATACGATAACTGTGTTCATTATTGAATTTCTTTATTTGTAATGAATCATTTTTATCAAAAAGTGTTGTTTTATCTCTACCTTGAATGGCTGCATTTTCTAGGGGTATTTTTGCTCATATGAGGCGATTTGTATTGGTTACTCTGGACCTCTAGACTCTGTGTTAGTTACTCCTAGCCCCTGCACTCTGCGTTAGCTACTCCTGACCTCTCCACTCTGCGTTAGCTACTCCTGACCCTTGCACTCTGCATTCGTTATTCCTGACCTTTGCACCCAGTATTAGTTACTCCTGACCTATCCACGCTGTGTTAGCTGCTTCTGATTCCTGCACTCTGCATTAGTTACTCCGGACCTTTGCACTCAGTGTTAGTTACTCCTGACCCCTGCACCCTATGCTACCTACTCCTAACCCCTGCACTCTGCGTTAGCTACTCCTGACTCCTGCACTCTGCATTAGCTACTCCTGACCTTTGAACTCGGTGTTAGTTACTCCTGGCCTCTGAGTTAGCTACTTCTGAACCTGCATTCTGCGTTAGCTACTCCTGACCTTTGCACTCGGTGTTAGTTACTCCTGACCCTGCATTCTGCGTTAGCTACTCCTGACCCCTGTACTCTGTCTTAGTTACTCCTGACCACTGCACTCTGTGGTAGTTATTCCTAACTCCTGCACTCTGTCTTACTTCTGAACCCTGCACTCTGTCTTACTTACTCCTGACCCCTGCACTCTGTCTTAGTCACTCCTGACCCCTGCACTCTGTCTTACTTACTCCTGACCCCTGCACTCTGTCTTAGTCACTCCTGACCCCTGCACTCTGTCTTAGTCACTCCTGACCCCTGCATTCTACATACCACACCAATAACCTCTGCAAAGAGCTAGCTGAATGTTACCTGTGTGATCACTTTCGTAAATTGACAAATAAATTACAGCAAATAATGATCATTTAAGAGGTGAACTCTGGGGACAGAAATCTTTACCCTTGCAGAGGGTCCAAACCAGACTTACTGCATCTTCATCGGATGCTGACGCTCCGGTCTCCAGCAACACCTTCACAACACCTGCGTGTCCCCCCGCCGCTGCCAAGTGCAGTCATTGGTCTGGAAATACAGACAGGAAAACAGTCAGGAGATGCAGGCCAGACTATACTGCTGCTACATTAGATGTAAACACAATCACCGACATCTCAAATATTATTATTTTGAAAATAGGCCCTGGTCATCCTGCCATGAAGACTTTGGAAGAAGGTTTGGGCTTTGAACCCAGAGACTCCCCATCTCTCTCTGTAGTAGTGTAAGATTAGTGCACAAGGGTTTGTGTAATGCATTTGGCCGCATGTTGTGAAGCAGTTTTGGCACACATGTATTGCGGTGTATACATTCTGAGTTCGATCCCTTGGAATGGTGTCCATGCAAACTGACCACAAGGTGATCTCGGAATACGGTGTGCACTTCCCCTGGTACTGGCCACATGTGACAAAATCAAATTATTTGCTAACAACGTCGTTCTAGAGAAACTTATAGCATTCAGAATATGATTTCTCTATATCAACAGGCCAGCAATCAATCGATCATTATTTAACTGATCAACAGGCACCGTAGATGGCAATTGACCCCCACCTTGACTATCTCCAACTCCTGTCCTCGCTCTCTACCTTTCAGACCTCAAATCATAACAACAATAGGCATTGCAGAGCTGAAGGAAGTCCTGAGCCAAGGGAGGCCTGGGAGGAAGGGGGGTCTTGTGTTGGGGATGATATTTTTTTAACTGCGTTACTTATTACTAACTTCTGCATGGTTATTACATACTACAGACCCCTGCACTATGTGTACATACTACCCACCATTTTCTTACATACTTATGACCTCTGCATCACTTCTTACCCTGCACTTCATGTTACATACTTCTGATGTCTGATCTCTGCATTGCCTAGTACTGACCTCTGAACTCTGCATTACATACTGCTGACCCCGGCACTCTGCATTACTTACTAATTATATCTGCACTCTAAATTACATTCTACTGACCTATTCACTCTGTATTAAATACTACCCACCTCTGAACTGTCATGGTTATAATACTGACCTCTGATCTCTGCATTGCATACTGCTGACCCCTGCACTACTTACTAATGATATCTGTACTCTGCATTACATTCTACTGACTTATTCACTCTGTATTAAATACTAAATATTATATATGTATTAAATACTATCCTCTTCCGAACTCTGCATTAACTACTACTAACCCCTACAATCTTAACATATTACTTACCTATGAACTCTGTGTTACATACTACTGACACTGCTTACATAATACTGACCTCTGCGTCACTTACTACTTACCCTGCACTCCATCTTACATACTTCTGATGTTGGATCTCTGCATTGCCTAATACTGACCTCTGGACTCTGCATTACATAATACTGACTGCTGAATTTTGAATTATATACTACTGACCCCTGCCCTCTGTGTTACATACTATCCACCACTGAACTCTGTGTTACATACTTATGACCTCTGCATCACTTCCTACTTACCCTGCACTTCATATTACATAATTCTGACGTCTGATCTCTGCATTACCTAGTACTGACCTCTAATCTCTGCATTACCTAGTACTGACCTCTGAATTACATACTGCTGACCCCGGCACTCTGCATTACTTACTAATGATATCTGCACTCTATATTACATTCTACTGACCTATTCACTCTGTATTAAATACTACCCACCCCTGAACTGTCATGGTTATGCAGTAATGTTTGTCTGTCAGCGTACCCAGGGGCGGACTGACAACTCATGGGGCCCCCGGGCAATAGAAGATCATGGGGCCCCCTGTGTCCCCACACTCAAGCCACACCTGCACAGGGAGACACGGGGGGAGAGCACACACACACACAGGGGGACACTGGAGGGAGAGCACACACACAGGGGGACACTGGAGGGAGAGCACACACATGGGGACACTGGAGGGAGAGCACACACAGGGGGACACTGGAGGGAGAGCACACACAGGGGAACACTGGAGGGAGAACACACACAGGGGGACACTGGAGGGAGAGCACACACACAGGGGAACACTGGAGGGAGAACACACACAGGGGGACACTGGAGGGAGAACACACACAGGGGGACACTGGAGGGAGAACACACACAGGGGAACACTGGAGGGAGAACACACACAGGGGGACACTGGAGGGAGAACACACACAGGGGAACACTGGAGGGAGAACACACACAGGGGGAAACTGGAGGGAGAGCACACACAGGGGGACACTGGAGGGAGAACACACACAGGGGGACACTGGAGGGAGAGCACACACACATGGGGACACTGGAGGGAGAGCGCACACAGGGGGACACTGGAGGGAGAGCACACACACAGGGGAACACTGGAGGGAGAACACACACAGGGGGACACTGGAGGGAGAGCACACACACATGGGGACACTGGAGGGAGAGCGCACACAGGGGGACACTGGAGGGAGAGCACACACAGGGGGACACTGGAGGGAGAGCACACACACATGGGGACACTGGAGGGAGAGCGCACACAGGGGGACACTGGAGGGAGAGCACACACAGGGGGACACTGGAGGGAGAGCACACACACAGGGGAACACTGGAGGGAGAACACACACAGGGGGACACTGGAGGGAGAACACACACAGGGGGACACTGGAGGGAGAACACACACAGGGGGACACTGGAGGGAGAACACACACAGGGGGACACTGGAGGGAGAACACACACAGGGGGACACTGGAGGGAGAACACACACAGGGGGACACTGGAGGGAGAACACACACAGGGGAACACTGGAGGGAGAACACACACAGGGGGACACTGGAGGGAGAACACACACAGGGGGACACTGGAGGGAGAACACACACAGGGGGAAACTGGAGGGAGAGCACACACAGGGGGACACTGGAGGGAGAACACACACAGGGGGACACTGGAGGGAGAGCACACACACATGGGGACACTGGAGGGAGAGCGCACACAGGGGGACACTGGAGGGAGAGCACACACAGGGGGACACTGGAGGGAGAGCACACACACAGGGGAACACTGGAGGGAGAACACACACAGGGGGACACTGGAGGGAGAACACACACAGGGGGACACTGGAGGGAGAACACACACAGGGGGACACTGGAGGGAGAACACACACAGGGGGACACTGGAGGGAGAACACACACAGGGGGACACTGGAGGGAGAACACACACAGGGGAACACTGGAGGGAGAACACACACAGGGGGAAACTGGAGGGAGAGCACACACAGGGGGACACTGGAGGGAGAACACACACAGGGGGACACTGGAGGGAGAGCACACACACATGGGGACACTGGAGGGAGAGCGCACACAGGGGGACACTGGAGGGAGAGCACACACAGGGGGACACTGGAGGGAGAGCACACACACAGGGGAACACTGGAGGGAGAACACACACAGGGGGACACTGGAGGGAGAACACACACAGGGGGACACTGGAGGGAGAGCACACACACACAGGGGGACACTGGAGGGAGAACACACACAGGGGGACACTGGAGGGAGAGCACACACACAGGGGAACACTGGAGGGAGAACACACACAGGGGGACACTGGAGGGAGAACACACACAGGGGGACACTGGAGGGAGAACACACACAGGGGGACACTGGAGGGAGAACACACACAGGGGGACACTGGAGGGAGAGCACACACAGGGGGACACTGGAGGGAGAGCACACACACACAGGGGAACACTGGAGGGAGAACACACACAGGGGGACACTGGAGGGAGAACACACACAGGGGGACACTGGAGGGAGAGCACACACACACAGGGGGACACTGGAGGGAGAGCACACACATGGGGACACTGGAGGGAGAGCACACAAGGGGGACACTGAAGGGAGAGCACACACACGGGGACACTGGAGGGAGAGCACACACAGGGGGACACTGGAGGGAGAGCACACACAGGGGGACACTGGAGGGAGAACACACACAGGGGGACACTGGAGGGAGAACACACACAGGGGGACACTGGAGGGAGAGCACACACACGGGGACACTGGAGGGAGAGCACACAAGGGGGACACTGAAGGGAGAACACACACAGGGGGACACTGGAGGGAGAACACACACACAGGGGGACACTAGAGGGAGAGCACACACAGGGGGACACTGGAGGGAGAGCACACACACAGGGGGACACTGGAGGGAGAACACACACAGGGGGACACTGGAGGGAGAACACACACAGGGGGACACTGGAGGGAGAGCACACACACACACAGGGGGACACTGGAGGGAGAGCACACAAGGGGGACACTGAAGGGAGAACACACACAGGGGGACACTGGAGGGAGAACACACACAGGGGGACACTGGAGAGAGAGCACACACACAGGGGGACACTGGAGGGAGAACACACACAGGGGGACACTGGAGAGAGAGCACACACACAGGGGGACACTGGAGGGAGAACACACACACAGGGGGACACTGGAGGGAGAACACACACAGGGGGACACTGGAGGGAGAGCACACACACACACAGGGGGACACTGGAGGGAGAGCACACACACGGGGACACTGGAGGGAGAGCACACAAGGGGGACACTGAAGGGAGAACACACACAGGGGGACACTGGAGGGAGAACACACACAGGGGGACACTGGAGGGAGAACACACACAGGGGGATACTGGAAGGAGAACACACACAGGGGGATACTGGAAGGAGAACACACAAGGGGGACACTGAAGGGAGAACACACACAGGGGGACACTGGAGGGGGAGCACACACAGGGGGACACTGGAGGGAGAGCACACACACGGGGACACTGGAGGGAGAGCACACACAGGGGGACACTGGAAGGAGAACACACAAGGGGGACACTGAAGGGAGAACACACACAGGGGGACACTGGAGGGAGAACACACACAGGGGGACACTGGAGGGAGAACACACACAGGGGGACACTGGAGGGAGAGCATACACAGGGGGACACTGGAGGAAGAACGCACACAGGGGGACACTGGAGGGAGAGCACACACAGGGGGACACTGGAGGAAGAACGCACACAGGGGGACACTGGAGGGAGAGCAGACACGGGGACACTGGAGGAAGAACGCACACAGGGGGACACTGGGGGGAGAGCAGACACAGGGGGACACTGGAGGAAGAACACACACAGGGGGACACTGGAGGGAGAGCACACACAGGGGGACACTGGAGGGAGAGCACACACAGGGGGACACTGGCGGGAGAGCACACACACACAGGGGGACACTGGAGGGAGAACACACACAGGGGGACATTGGAGGGAGAGCACACACACACAGGGGGACACTGGAGGGAGAACGCACACAGGGGGACACTGGAGGGAGAACACACACAGGGGGACACTGGAGGGAGAGCACACACAGGGGGACACTGGAAGGAGAACACACAAGGGGGACACTGAAGGGAGAGCACACACAGGGGGACACTGGAGGGAGAGCACACACAGGGGGACACTGGAGGGAGAGCACACACAGGGGGACACTGGAGGGAGAGCGCACACACACAGGGGGACACTGGAGGGAGAACACACACAGGGGGACACTGGAGGGAGAACACACACAGGGAGACACTGGAGGGAGAGCACACACAGGGAGACACTGGAGGGAGAGCACACACAGGGGGACACTGGAGGAAGAACGCACACAGGGGGACACTGGAGGGAGAACACACACAGGGGGACACTGGAGGGAGAGCACACACACAGGGGGACACTGGAGGGAGAGCACACACAGGGGGACACTGGAGGAAGAACGCACACAGGGGGACACTGGAGGGAGAACACGCACAGGGGGACACTGGAGGGAGAGCGCACACAGGGGGACACTGGAGGAAGAACGCACACAGGGGGACACTGGAGGGAGAGCACACACACACAGGGGGACACTGGGGGGAGAGCAGACACAGGGGGACACTGGAGGGAGAGCACACAGAGGGACACTGGAGGGAGAGCACACAGAGGGGGACACTGGAGGGAGAGCACACACACACAGGGGGACGCTGGAGGGAGAGCACACACAGGGGGACACTGGAGGGAGAGCACACACAGGGGGACACTGGAGAGAGAGCACACACACACAGGGGGACACTGCAGGGAGAGCGCACACAGGGGGACACTGGAGGGAGAGCACACACACAGGGGAACACTGGAGGGAGAGAGCACACACAGGGGGACAGTGGAGGGAGAGCACACACAGGGGGACACTGGAGAGAGAGCACACACACAGGGGGGCACTGGAGAGAGAGCACACACACAGGGGGACACTGGAAGGAGAGCACACACAGGGGGACACTGGAGAGAGAGCACACACACACAGGGGGACACTGGAGGGAGAGCACACACAGGGGGACACTGGAGGGAGAGCGCACACAGGGGGGACACTGGAGGGAGAGCGCACACAGGGGGGACACTGGAGGGAGAGCGCACACAGGGGGACACTGGAGGGAGAGCACACACACAGGGGGGACACTGGAGGGAGAGCGCACACAGGGGGACACTGGAGGGAGAGCGCACACACAGGGGGACACTGGAGGGAGAGCACACACAGGGGGACACTGGAGGGAGAGCACACACAGGGGGACACTGGAGGGAGAGCACACACACAGGGGGACACTGGAGAGAGAGCACACACAGGGGGACACTGGAGAGAGAGCACGCACACAGGGGGACACTGGAGGGAGAGCACACACAGGGGGACAATGGAGAGAGAGCACACACAGGGGGACACTGGAGAGAGAGCACGCACACAGGGGGACACTGGAGGGAGAGCACACACAGGGGGACACTGGAGAGAGAGCACGCACACCGGGGGACACTGGAGGGAGAACACACACAGGGGGACACTGGAGGGAGAGAGCGCACACAGGGGGACACTGGAGGGAGAGAGCACACACAGGGGGACACTGGAGAGAGAGCACACCCACAGGGGGACACTGGAAGGAGAGCACACACAGGGGGACACTGGAGAGAGAGCACACACACAGGGGGACACTGGAGGGAGAGCACACACACAGGGGGACACTGGAGGGAGAGCACACACAGGGGGACACTGGAGGGAGAGCGCACACAGGGGGGACACTGGAGGGAGAGCGCACACAGGGGGACACTGGAGGGAGAGCGCACACAGGGGGACACTGGAGGGAGAGCGCACACAGGGGGACACTGGAGGGAGAGCACACACACAGGGGGACACTGGAGAGAGAGCACACACAGGGGGACACTGGAGAGAGAGCGCACACACAGGGGGACACTGGAGGGAGAGCACACACAGGGGGACACTGGAGAGAGAGCACACACACACAGGGGGACACTGGAGAGAGAGCACACACAGGGGGACACTGGAGGGAGAGCACACACAGGGGGACACTGGAGAGGCATCACACACAGGGGGACACTGGAGAGAGAGCACACACAGGGGGACACTGGAGGGAGAGCACACACAGGGGGACACTGGAGAGGCATCACACACAGGGGGACACTGGAGAGGCAGCACACACAGGGGGGCATAATGCATACAACTGCTGTGCTGTCTGTTATTATAACACTGACCTGCTGCTGCACACAAGGCAGGTCAGTGTGGGTGGCCAATGCGAAGATGAGACTCCGCTCCGCTGTTTGTCCGATCTGTGTGCACTCTGCACTGCAGCCTCCAGCTCCCTTACTGACACAACAGTCCCCCGCGGCATTGAGATATGGCTCCGCCCCTCAGCTGAGTTCCCCAGGGGGAGAGGTGGCCGGAGGCGCGCCTGTCTTAGTCTGCATTAACCCCCTGCCGCTGATGGCTCCGTGATTGCTCTTTCACTCTCTGATCCATCCCGGCCAGCTCGCTCCTCTCGGCAAGCAAGGATTTAGTTCACTGCTCCTGGGGGGGGGGCATAGTGTTCATAATTCCACAATCTGCATGATAAACTGCGGGCACCTCCAGGGGCAGACTGAGCCTCTCATGGGGCCCCCCTGACCCCGTGGGCCCTCGGTCCGTGCCCGAATGCCAGAATGGTCAGTCCGCCCCTGAGCGTACCTCTCCATGTGTTCAGCTTTAGAGGCCAGCCACTCTCACCTGGATGCTTAAGTAATCTCTCCTCAAAGCATGGCTTCACCCCAGCCCCTATCAGGGAACTTTATATTAACCTGTGCACTGCAAGCCAGTCCTGCTGATCAATATTGTGTGTTTTGGCTTCCATGTGCTCATTGCTCTGTGTCGTACGCCTGATCCTGTCTACCGACCTTGGCTTGTTCTTGACTGTCCTCGTCTGCTTCATATCCCGACCTTTGGCATGTTCTTTGACTATCCCTATCTGCTTTTTGCCCTTACCTTTTGGCTTATCTCCTGACTATCCTTGTTGTTCCAGGCTGCTGCTTTCTTTCTATCCTCCAGTAGTCTACTGTGAGCGTGAGCTGGGGGTTGCGACCTGGAGCCAGACTGCAGCGAAGTCCATCCCCACCATCAGGGGCCCTGGTGAACACCCACTGGCTCTTAGATTCCGCACCCTGGGAAAACCCATCTTCTAGCTCCCAGTGTGATCTGTGTTGGTGCTCCAGAGTACCAGAGTACCTGCTTTCCTGAACCACCCAGGGCTCCATCTGCAGCATTCAGCTGTAGGGTCCACTACCTTGCGGTGCAGTCCAGACCCCAATGGGGTGCATCTGTCACCTGGACTCAGGTGACCTGACATGAACTCTGCATTAACTACTACTAGCCCCTGCAATCTGCTTAACATATTACGGACCTATGATATCTGTGTTACACACTACTAACACTGCTTAATAATACTGACCTCTGCGTCACTTACTCTGCACTCCCTCTTATATACCTCTGACCTCTGCATTGCCTATTACTGACCCCTGAATTCTGCATTACATACTACTGACCCCTGCCCTCTGTGGTACATGCTACCCATCACTGAACTTTGTGTTACATACTTATGATCTCTGATCTCTTCATTACCTAGTACTGTTCAGAAGAGGAAGGGGGTGGTTAATGCACTACCCTAAAAAGTAATAAATAAGCTGCTACAAACCATGTGACAAAAATGTGTACCAAAATTAAATAAATTGTAGCGCTAAAAAACACATATATAAATTATCTCTGTGCACATAAACATAATGTCCCAATAGTGACGTGTTATTGAAGCAGAAAACAGTCCACAATCGATGTATAAGATCCGTGTGGCAGTTTATTCAGCTTCTCAACAGTCAGCTCAGATATCTTCAAGATAAATGGATAGATGGAATACGCTTACCGGATAAGTTGGATTCTACTGCCATGAGCGTAGAATCGGTAAGGCTGTTTTCTGCTTCAATTACCTAGTACTGACCTCTGGGCTCTGCTTTACAAACTGCTGACCCCTGCACTCTGCATTTCTTACAGCTGACCCCTAAACTATAAAATCCTTTCTTATTGTTTATTGAGAACTTGCTAGATCCTCACCAGCAGGCTGCACTTAATTTATGATCTCTTCCATGTTGTTCAAGTAGATCTCCACATCTCTAGGATTGCCTACCCCCGGGCTCTACAGAGTGAGTTCATTTAATAAAGGATCCCTTTCAATGAAATTGAAGTGTATTTGTCACACTTAAATAGTTCAGATCATTAAACAAATTGTAATATTACACAAAGATAACCTGAGTAAATACTAAATGCAGTTTTTAAATGATAATTTCATTTATTAAGGGAAAAAAAAGCTGAAAAACTTGCCTGGCCTTATGTGAAAAAGTAATTGCCCCTAAACCTAATAACTGGTTGTGTGACCCTTGGCGGCAACAACTGTAATCAAGCATTTGCGATAACTGGCAATGAGTCTCTCATCGCTATGTAGGAATTTTGGCCCACTCTTTGCATAATTGTTTTCATTCAGCCACATTGGAGGGTTCTCCAGCATGAACGGCCTGTTTAAGGTCATGATACAGCATCTCAATCGGATTTAAGTCCAGACTGACTAGGCCACTCCAAAACCTTCATTTTACTTTTTTTGAGCCATTCAGAGGTGGACTTGCTGGTGGGTTTCGGATCATTGTCCTGCTGCATAACCCAAGTGTGCTTGAGGTCAGGAACTTATGGCCGGACATTCTCCTTCATGACTTTCTGGTAGAGCGCAGAATTCGTGGTTCTACCAATTATGGCAAGTCGTCCAGGTCCTGAAGCTGCAAATCAGCCCCAGACCATCACACTATCACCACCATGTGTGACTGTTGGTATGATGTTCTTTTTATGAAATGTTGTGTTAGTTTTATGCCAGATGTAACGGGACGCACAGCTTCCAGAAAGTTCAACTTTTCTCTCATCAGTCCACAGAATATTTGCCCAAAAGTCTTGGGGATAATGAAGACTTTTTTGACAAATGTGAGACAAGCCTTTGTGTTCTTTTTGGTCAGGAGTGGCTTTGGCTCCCATGGATGCCATTTTTGCCCAGCCTCTTTTTTATTGTTGAATCATAAACACTGATCTTAACTGAGGCAAGTGAGGCCAGCAGTTCTTTAGATGTTGTTCTGGGTTCTTTTATGACCTCCTGGATGAGTCATCGTTGTGCTCTTGGAGTAATTTTGGTAGGCCGGCCACTCCTGGGAAGAATCACCACTGTTCCAAATTTTCTACAATTGCTCTCACTGTGGTTCGCTGGAGTCCCAAAGCCTTAGAAATGGCTTTGTAAGCCTTCCCACACTGTTCTCATCTGTCCTTAAATTTCTTCAGATCGCGGTATGATGTGGTGCATTTTGAGATCTTTTAGCGTGCTTCACTTTTTCAGACAGCTTCTATTCAAATGATTTCTTGAGTCAACAGGTCTGGCAGTGATCACACACACATACATACATACAGGTGCATCTAAAAACATTAGAATATCATCAAAAAGGTAATTTATTTCAGTAATTCAATTTAAAAAGTGAAACTTATGTATGAGTGATACATTTCAAGCATTTCTTTCTTTTAATTTTGATGATTATGGCTTATAGCTAGTGAAAACCCAAAATTCAGTGTCTCAGAAAATTAGAATATTACATAAGACCGATAAAAAAAAGGATTTTTAATACCGAAATGTTGGCTTACTGAAAAGTATGTCCATTTACAGTATAGTATGCACTCAGTACTTGGCCAGGGCTCCTGTTGCATGAATTACTGCATCAATGCCGCATGGCATGGAGGCGATCAACCTGTGGCACTGCTGAGGCTGGTCGGCTCCATGGAAGTCCAGGTTGCTTTGATAGCGGGCTTCAACTCATCTGCATTGTTGGGGCTGATGTCTCTCATCTTCCTCTGGACAATACCCCACAGATTCTCTATGACAGGGGTCTCAAACTGGCAGGGGTCTCAAACTGGCAGCCCACCAACTGTTGAGAAACTACAAGTCCCATCACGCCTTTGCCTGTGGGAGTCATGCTTATAACGGTCAGCCTTGCAATGCCTCATGGGACTTGTAGTTTCACAGCAGCTGGAGGGCCGCCAGTTTGAGACCCCTGCTCTATGGGGTTTAAGTCAGGCAAGTTTGCTGGCCAATCAAGCACAGTGATACCATGATCAATAAACCAGGTATTGGAACTTTTGGCAGTGTGGGCAGGTGCCAAGTGGAAAATGAAATCAGCATCTCCATAAAGCTGGTCAGCATGAAAAGCATGAAGTGCTCTAGAATTTCCTAGTAGAGGGCTGCGTGTACTTTGGACTTGATAAAACACAGTGGACCAACACCAGCAGATGACATGGCTCCCCAAATCATCACTGACTGTGGAAAATTCACACTGGACCTTGGATTCTGTGCCTCTCCACTCTTCCTCCAGACTCGGGGACCTTGATTTCCAAATGGACAAGAATGTAAATAAGACCGCGCTTAAGGTAGGTGTGCGTAGGTCTGCTGCCTCCCCTACTGAGAATCCCCTAAGGGAAATCTAATTGATGAATAACAGAAAAATGGGGATTGTGGCGCTACCTATTGGCAAAAAAATGGCAATTATATCGATACTACCAACAATAACTTAGGTGGGGAATCTGAGGGTGGCCTGAGTGCTACACTGATGTTGTATATGCCCCACTTATACACAATAAGTATGCCTCTACATCAAATACAATCACTATGCTATATATATAGTGACAGATAGTTTGTATCCTACAGGTGGGTAATGACATCAGATCTTGCATACATGCATAGTATATAAGTGTATCAAAAAATATATATATTACACCAAAAGCCCACCAGGTAGTCACACGCCTCAAGTATATAACAACTATACCTGAGTATGTCAGGTGTGTGTAGTTAGCTAAAATCATACACAAACAACCAAATACGTGTCCAATATGCTATGCGTGATAACCTGCAATCTACCTTATTATTAAAACCTTCTACTGTCAAGATGTGACGAAACGTGAAATTTTTTTTTTTAAATAAGTTATCAAAAAATAAATGAAATACAATAATGTGTCACATATATACGTGAAACTTGACCACAATCAAGAGTGTGTGAATAAATTAAATAAAATTAAAATAAAAGTTCATATATGACAGTCCATAGGGTGTGCATCTGATGCTCCTCAGATATAACACATAAAAATATATGTATATATATATATATATATATATATATATATATATATATATATATATATTAAGTGACTTGAGTGCTCGCAGTATCTTCAGGTGACTTCCGTGCTTCCCCGCAAGGATCCCCACTCACCGGCTCCAGTCACCCCACTGGGGCAGTGCGCATATAGATACAAATCCTTTGACCGAATTCCTCATACAAAAAAGCATAAAGGGACTTCCATGGTGTAGTAAAACTAAGTTGGTTTATTGATCAAGAATAAAAACAAACAGACTGCTTCTTCCAATGGTATATAAATATATCTGTATGCAGGCTGTGTGGAGGCCAGCTCCTGTCACCAGTAATCGGGCCTCAAATTGAACAACACGAGATGGACGGAGATTGGAGACAGTAGCGGTCCCCTGCTGTCCAACTGCGTTCCACCAACACAAAAAACAGGAAGTGACGTAGCGTGCGTGGCGCCGTCGTACACGTTTCGTCATAGACGTCCTCAGCGACGGTACCAGCACGCCACTTACCACGTCAATTCATAGGAGAGCTGCCATGCCTGTTCCACCCCCTCATTAGGGGACCCAATCATATCTAATCAGCGAGGCGGGGACAGAATCCCATATGCTCTGTTTATACCCACATAATATGTGTATGGTAACCTATATGATAGTGCATTTGTGTATGTTAGATCGAACTGGACGCCATGGCTAGTTCTTCTAGGCACATCATAGATAAAATAAATAAACAGTACCTGTAACAAATGTATGCCTAAAATAACTAACCATATTCCTGAGTCATCTGACATATGCCCCCCGACGCTAAGTAGCAATAACATTAAGTAGCCACATGCCAGATATTACCTGGGGAAATCATCTTGTAAGAATCAGAATAGGAAAGAATTAGAATAATTAAGACTTTTGAAGGGGTGTATGTAAAGGGGGCCTCCTAGGCAGCTATACACCCATACCTAATCTAGCAGAAAAATATAATCAATAATGCTTATCTCGTAATTATACAATAAATGTAAATATAAATAAACAAAAAAATATATGTAAGCCAAAAACTAGATCAAAAATACGTGTAACTATTTAGAGTACAGGTACACTATTAAAATGCCACATCACGTCCACTATACACTGAGTGGACGGAATGTGTCGTATTGCACCAATAAGAAAATAAAAACGTAGAATACAAAATAAAAAATATATAAAAAAGAAAATATATGAAGTATAAAATAAAAATAAAGATAAAAATAAAAGTGCCACTAAAAACATGGAGGCTGGGTGGGATAACTACTAGATCAACATGACAAATTATGGGGAACACCTGTCCCATCATAAGTGAAGTTGGAGGAGGGGAGAGGAAATGTGCATATATACATATATACATACACACGCATACATACATACATATATACATAAATATATACATGCACATATATATATGCTACGGCATAATGAGCCATCAGTTAGCAGCATATATGTGAAGCCATATTACACCTAAAATACCTCAAACCAGGTTTCAGTGTAATGTTCAGGTGGTGGTATCTTATGGGTTAGCTATGAAACAGTTCAAATCTATGTCAAAGTTGAGGCCCCTTGGAGCAAGGGACCCCAACCAATATATCCACGCAGTTTCGTTTTGTGAGATGAGTGTAGTTTTATTTCCACCTCTCCAGTGGTCTCTTATGCAATCAATCCCATAGAAGATCAAGCCAGTGGGATCACGGTTATGTACTGCATCAAAATGACGTGAGAGATGGTGTTTTGGAAACCCCTTCCTGATGTTTTTAATATGTTCATGTATGCGTACAAACAGGGGGCAAGTGGTTCTGCCCACGTACTGTAAATGGCAAGGACACTCTATGACGTATGTCACATGGGTGCTTTGGCAGGTTATAAGCTCCCTTATGCGATATTCTTTATGGTCAACTCTAGATTTAAAGGTTTCTTTTTTCCGGGGTTGTTTCTTGCTAAACCTACATGGTAGGCATTTCTGACATTTATAAAACCCTTTCATGTTTGGAAAGATTTTAATCAATCTAGGTGGATTAATTGCTTTATGGACTAGATAGTCTCTGAGGGTGGGGGCTTTTCTGTACACGACTTTAGGTTTGTTAGGAAGCAAATTTGCAAGGACGCGGTCTTCTTTTAGGATGGGCCAGTATTTTTTCAGAATTTTCTCAAATTCTTTATATTGGGTGTTAAACCCTGTAACGAACACCATGTTCATTTTATTTTCCCCTTTGCTGGATTTAATGAACAGGTTGTTACGGTTCATGTTTGCTATGCTGGTCTTCAGCTTAAGCAGTTGATCTAGCTTATATCCTTTTTCATGAAACCGTTCAATCAGGATGTCTGCTTGTTCCAGAAAGTCCTCACTTGTGGCACAATTTCTCTGCAATCTTATAAGTTGCCCTTTAGGGATATTCCCTTTCCATTGAGGGTGATGGCAGCTGGTTATGGGAATATACCCATTTCTGTCTGTTGGCTTAAAGAAGATTTTTGTATGTAAGCCATCCCCCCTCTTCGAGATTTCAAGGTCAAGGTACTCGATCTTTTGATTATCCCATTTGCCAGTAAAGGTGAGGCCATATCTGTTGGTGTCAAGGTCATTCAGGAATTGTTCAAAGGACTCGGATGTACCTTCTCATAGTATGATAAGCTCATCTATGTACCTACGGTACAACTTTAGCTGGGGAATTTTCTTGGCGTAGACATATTCTTCTTCCCACATGTTCATCAGGAGATTAGCTACACTTGGGGCATACCGTGCCCCCATAGCTAAGCCTTTTGTCTGGACATAGTATTCTTGATTGTACCAGAAATAATTACATCCCATGGCGAGTTGTAAGCCTTCAAGTATGTAATCAATCTGTTCCTGTTTCATAGAGGTCAATTCATGAAGGGCTTTCTCTACACCCAATAACCCATCTTTTTGTACGATGCTCGTGTATAAAGAATTCATGTCAATGGTAGCTAATAGAAAATCCTGGGCCCCACTTATTTCCTGCAATTCCTCTAAAAGCTGAGCACTGTCTCGTAGATACGATTTCCCCTTGCTGACAAGTGGTTTAAGGAATTTATCCAGGTATTCACCTAATCTTGAAAAAACTTAGTTGATCCCACTAATAATGGGTCTACCAGGCGGCTTGGTAAGTCTCTTGTGGATTTTCGGTGTATAGTAGATAACTGGAGTTTTGGTAGAATTGGATACCAGATATTCAGATTCTTTGGCGCTCAGTATGCCTGTATCCCTTCCTTTCTTCACAAAGGCTTTCAACTTCTTCTCATATACACGTTTTGGGTTTCCTCTCAGTTTGTTATAAGTGTTTTCCACCTGGAGTAAGTTCTTCATTTCTTCCTCGTAGTCACTCTTATTTAAGATTACCAATCCCCCCCCTTGTCTGCGGGGCGAATTACCACTTCGTTTTTTCTGCCCAGAGATTTGATGGTTTTCCAAATATTCTTGGTTTTATTATGAGTCCGTTTCTCCAATTTACTCAGATTATCCTCCATCATTTTTTGAAAGGCCCCCAGGCATTGATTACCTGGTGTGGTGGGGTTGAAAATAGAGTTATTTTTAAGTGTAGTGTGAACATAAGGGGATTCTTCTGTTATTCTTGTGTCTATGTTAATCGCAAAATGTTTCTTGAGGTTGAGCTTCCTCATGAACTTTTTCAAATCAATGTAGGTTTCGAATTTGTCCAGAGACTTTTCTGGGGCAAACTTGAGTCCTAGATCTAGGATTTTCATTTCATCCTCAGTGAACGTTACATCACTGAGGTTGAATATGCCCTTTCCTAATGTTCTCTTCTTCGTTTTCTTCTTCCCTCCTCTGTTTCCTCTGTCGATTTCCTCTTTCTTCGAATCTCTGTGTATGCACCATCTCTCTTCCGTAGCTGTTGTTCCAGTGTTCCCTGGGGCGTCCCTGTTCCGTGTACGCCTGATATAGATGCATCTGTTGGTCTTCCGTTGCCCTGTATGATCCTCCTCGAGGTCTTTCTCTGTTTCCATATGTTCCTCCCCATCCCGGGTTTTTGTAGGCACCTCGAGCCTGCCATCTTCCTGGTGGTCTGTCTCGAGGACCTCGCCTAGGAAAATCCTTAAATTGCCTGGGATTCCTACTATATTGTGGGTCTGTGTAGTCTCCGTATTCTCTCTCATATTGGGCGTATCTGTTCCCCCTTAAAGGTGTAAACCTATTCTGGGTGGATACATTATACCTGGGCGTTTGGGGGGTCCCGTATGTAGGCGGTTCCTGATAGTTGACTCTCCTATTTTCTGATCTTTCCCGATGTCTAAAAGGTGTTTCTGGTTGCTGTCTGTATGGTGGTCTCGTGTTGGTTCTCATCACCTGTTGGGGCGTGTTGTTAATAGGCCCCTCTGTTTCCATGTCTATAGAGGTGTCTGGGCTAGCATCTATTAGTGGATCATCTTCTAGTTCTTCTCCTGGATCCACAATGGTGGTTTGCCATTTATAGACCTTCATATTTTGGTAGTCCAGCACATCTCTTTTGTATTTTTTCTGTTTCTTTGCCTGTATCTCAGCGTCATACTTCTTAATTATCTCCAGAAGTTCTTTTTCCTTGTCTTTATATTCTTTCTGATTTAGAAACGGTACCAGCTGGCTCTTAATTTCAGCTATGTTCGCTTCAACTCCCTTTAGTTTGAATTTTCTTCTTTTGATAATTTTGTGCAGCAATTCATTTTCACATCCATTAAAAAAGGTGTACCATTTATCCATTAAGGCCGGTTTATTGATGCAATCATTAGGATCGGCATCCCACCTAAGTCTCCTCGGTGTCATTTTGGCAGAGATATACATCTCCATACTGGCTACATCCCACCAGACCCTAAGTTGTTTTTCCATAGTGTGCCTGAGTTTTTTCATAAGGCTGTGCAGATCTTGTGTGTTAGTGACTGAATCTTGGTTAAAGATACCTCCAAGATCAATGTTCCTATTTCCCATATACCCGAAAATATCCATAGCTGCAGTCAAAGTCGCACCCTAAAGTGCTGACAAGTTTTAATGGACAAGAATGTAAATAAGACCGCGCTTAAGGTAGGTGTGCGTGGGGGGACCCCAAAGCACCCTGCCAATGTTGAGAGCATGTGGCCTGGTACGGTTCATGAGGGGGGGGGGCGCTCTCTCGTCCCCCCCCCTCTTTTCCTGCGGCCTGCCAGGTTGCGTGCTCGGATAAGGGCCTGGTATGGATTTTGAGGGGGGCCCCCACGCCATTTTTTTAAAAAATTTTGGCGCGGGGTTCCCCTTAAAATCCATACCAGACCTAAAGGGCCTGGTATTGATTTTGAGGAGGACCCCCGCGCCATTTTTTGTTTTATTTTGGCGCAGGGTTCCCCTTAATATCCATACCAGATCTGAAGGGCCCGGTATGGAATTTCGGGGGAACCCCACACATTTTTTTGTTCTGAATTTGGTTTTTTTCTTAATGCTGTTTTTATCAATGAACTTTTATGTGTATTGCCGGACCGACATTTCATTATAGCCGCAAGTAGTTTTAAATAACTTTTATTCCTTAAGGGCCAGTTCACACCACATGCAGTCCAGTGCATTTTTTTTCTGCATCAAAAACGCACGGAAAGTAGGTTATATGGTTTTCAATGGCATAGTTCACACCAGTGCTTGCAGTTCCAGTGCGTTTCCAGTTCCAGAAAAAAATTTAGAACATGCTGCATTTTTTATGCACTGGACTGTACTGGAACACTGTAAAATGCATCAAAAACGCACTGCAACACACTTGTCCTTATTTAAGCTTAAGAAAAAAGAGGGGGGGAAACAAGAACTGGACTGCATCAAAAACGCACCAAAAATGCACTGGAACGCATCAAAAACGTGCATGCAGAAAAGCACCTGGAACGCATCCGGACTGCGTTTCTATAGTGTGATCTGGCCCTTAGGGCCAGTTCACACCATAGAAACGTAGTCCAGACGCGTTCCAGGTGCTTTTCTGCATGCACGTTTTTGATGCGTTCCAGTGCATTTTTGGTGCATTTTTGATGCAGTCCAATGCTTTTTTTTCCACCCTCTTTTTTTCTTAACCTTAAATAAGGACAAGTGCGTTCCAGTGCGTTTTTTGATGCGTTTTACAGCTTTCCAGTACAGTCCAGTGCAGGAAAAAATGCAGCATGTTCTACTTTTTTTTCTGGAACTGGAACGCAGTGGAACTGCAAGCACTGGTGTGAACTATGCTATTGAAAACCATGTAACCGAATTTCCATGCATTTTTGATGCATAAAATATGCACTGGACTGCATTGGTGTGAACTGGCAATTAAGCAATTTGGCATATTTAAAGGCATTTCTCCTTGTTTCGTTTTTGGGGTTGTCCAATTGGTGACATTGATATATGTCCCTTAGGGTGGGACCTGGGCCCCATACCCATTTTAAGGCCAATAACTAGACGATAAACCAGCCAAGTGGGACTAGTAAAATTGCCAAGTCAGTTCCCTTAGACTGCAATGGTATTTGTTGTTTAACTATTGCACATGTTAGGCTCTTTAGTTGTCCCCCTGAACTGGGTTTTTTTTTGTCCCAACTGTAATTTTGGTGCATGCTGGATGATGTGCTTAATTTTGGACAGGGGGTGGCTTATGTTGTGCTAGTTGCATTTGGGTTGTTCTGGGCATGCTTGGGGACTTCGTTTATTCCTGTGCCTTTTGGTGTGTGAAATGCATTTGGGTTGTTCTGGGCATGCTCAGGGACTTTTTTGATTGTGCTTTTTGTGCGTGAACATTACTTGGATGTTTCTGGGCATGCTCAGAGTGTGTTTTTTGGGTTAGTAATTTAAGGACATCCTTAACAGGTGTACTCACTTTTAAGTTCTCTCTACATTGGGTGAACTTGCATTTTCTGTGTTTCATGGACTGTGCATTTGTTTACAATTGCCTCATTAGCACACAAACCTATGTTATATAAAGCTTGCAGATAGCATTCTTTACTTTGCCCTGAAAAGAGCCAAGATTTGGGGGAGCCGGCAAGAGAGTGCATTTGGGAGTCCTTATTGAGTTTCTAACACATGTATTTTCTATTTTGTTTATTATGTTGCAAAACAGTTGTGTTTTTATGCAATTTATTTGTTACTTTGGTTTGTTGTATTTTTTTGGGTGGTGGTTATTTTACCATGAAATCTGTTTTATGTTGGCAATTTTTGTTGTTTTTACATTGTTCACTTTGATTTAACTGTCTGTGCTGCATTATATTTAAAATTCTTTCTCAAGATGTTGTGCCTAATGTTGTTTTAATCCTTAATAGATGTCCATTTGTGGGTGCACTCCTTTTAACTCCTGTTAATTTACACTGCAAAAGGGTCAAACCTCAAACATATTCTGTTAGTGTCTCAAATTAACATACATGTGTGTATTTTGCTTTCCTTGCTTCTTTTCCAAGTCCTGTTTTTTTTTTTGACCAATAAAATTGTTTCAAATTTTTTAATGTTTTTATGTATGTTCTTTTCATGCAGCTGCAGCTTAACTAGGCTGATTGGCATGTCTTGGACAAATCCCTTTATTTATTTATTTTATTTTTAAGTTACTTTCCTGGTGCCTTCATGGTAGCACATGCATGGATTGTGCGTATGCTGCCTTGGATAGTGACCAGGAAAGTAACATTTCAGAGTGGTAAGTATTCAATTTTCTTTTTGAGCAGTGGTTTTCAGCCTCAGTCCTCAAGTATCCCCCCGACAGGACATGTTTAGGAAATTTTATCGTATCTAAAATAGCTGTCCAAAATACA